>NC_091552.1:49683991-49702362 GCF_042767895.1 Penaeus vannamei
AGATGAACTTTACATATGAAGATATAAGTATACGTGTTTGTATGTATTTATATGTGTGTGTGTGTTTATGTTTGTGTGTGTGCATATGCGTGTATGAATATATATATATATATATATATATATATATATATATATATATATATATATATATATATATTGATATATATATATTAATATATATATATATATTAATATATATATATATATATATATATATATATATATATATATATATATATATATATATATATATATATATATATATATATATGTATGTATATAATATATATATATATATATATATATATATATATATATATATATATATATATATTGCGTGTATGTCGGCTTTATATCTATCTGCGAACATATTATTTTACTTAAATACTAAATTAATAATTGAACTACATTAATGAACTAAGGTAACAACGACCTCTTTTTATTCTGAACATTATAACTATCAAGGATTTCTTAGAATAATTATAAGATTTATAAACACAATTAATTTATGAATTAATTTGACTGACCTACATGATATAAAATAGAAATGGAAGAATCTACCTGCATAGGCATGGTACCCTTATCACCCTTATCATGGAACAATACTTCAGATATTTACTTCAATCCGCTTTACTTTTACCCATCAAGGTTCTCTTTGATAAGATTTATTGTACGATAATATAATGTATCACACTGTATATGCATACATTTTTACGGAAAAGTCGTTATACAGTGAACTGGACAAAGCGGCCGTCAGCCACAGTGTCCCCATAAGGGTGCAGGACGGCGTGTGGTGGAGAGGAACTCTTACCGAGTAGAGGGCTGGGTTAAAGGTCGATTCGCAGTGACGTATCAGTGCCGGGATTAAGGTCGATTCGCAGTGACGTATCAGTGCCGGGATTAAGGTCGATTCGCAGTGACGTATCAGTGCCGGGTTAAAGGTCGATTCACAGTGAAGTATCAGTGCCGGGTTTAAGGTCGATTCGCAGTGACGTATCAGTGCCGGGATTAAGGTCGATTCGCAGTGACGTATCAGTGCCGGGTTTAAGGTCGATTCGCAGTGACGTATCAGTGCCGGGTTTAAGGTCGATTCGCAGTGAAGTATCAGTGCCGGGATTAAGGTCGATTCGCAGTGACGTATCAGTGCCGGGTTTAAGGTCGATTCGCAGTGACGTATCAGTGCCGGGTTTAAGGTCGATTCGCAGTGACGTATCAGTGCCGGGTTTAAGGTCGATTCGCAGTGACGTATCAGTGCCGGGTTTAAGGTCGATTCGCAGTGACGTATCAGTGCCGGGATTAAGGTCGATTCGTAGTGACGTATCAGTGCCGGGTTTAAGGTCGATTCGCAGTGACGTATCAGTGCCGGGATTAAGGTCGATTCGCAGTGACGTATCAGTGCCGGGTTTAAGGTCGATTCCCAGTGACGTATCAGTGCCGGGATTAAGGTCGATTCGCAGTGACGTATCAGTGCCGGGTTTAAGGTCGATTCGCAGTGACGTATCAGTGCCGGGTTAAAGGTCGATTCGCAGTGACGTATCAGTGCCGGGATTAAGGTCGATTCGCAGTGACGTATCAGTGCCGGGTTTAAGGTCGATTCGCAGTGACGTATCAGTGCCGGGTTTAAGGTCGATTCGCAGTGAAGTATCAGTGCCGGGTTTAAGGTCGATTCGCAGTGACGTATCAGTGCCGGGTTTAAGGTCGATTCGCAGTGACGTATCAGTGCCGGGATTAAGGTCGATTCGCAGTGACGTATCAGTGCCGGGTTTAAGGTCGATTCGCAGTGACGTATCAGTGCCGGGTTTAAGGTCGATTCGCAGTGACGTATCAGTGCCGGGTTTAAGGTCGATTCGCAGTGACGTATCAGTGCCGGGTTAAAGGTCGATTCGCAGTGACGTATCAGTGCCGGGATTAAGGTCGATTCGCAGTGACGTATCAGTGCCGGGTTTAAGGTCGATTCGCAGTGACGTATCAGTGCCGGGATTAAGGTCGATTCGCAGTGACGTATCAGTGCCGGGTTTAAGGTCGATTCGCAGTGACGTATCAGTGCCGGGATTAAGGTCGATTCACAGTGACGTATCAGTGCCGGGATTAAGGTCGATTCGCAGTGACGTACAGCTGATATTTTCCAGGTGTATTTCACACAGGCTCAGATAGGAATTCACATTTTCATTAATTACTAATCGAATAGTAAATTTCTTGATATGAATTTCTACTATAAAGGTGCATGAACTGCTTCTGTCTTTTTAGCAGTACATCAAAAACATGTTCACTCGGTATGGGTGAAAATTAAAGTCAATCAATATTAACAGCGGGTCCGAAGCAATATCACGTGTTATTGGCGGGATGAATATCTTCAAATTCATTCTATACCTCCGTGATACAACCTTACAGGCTCAGAAATATCAGAATAGCCTGAATTTTTATTTGTTGACATAACTGAATCAATAAGACGAGTAAATACCTCTGATCATTAGTATTATATAGTTATCTGATTCGGACACAGAGCTCAATCACGGTGCTGTTTACACTTTTCATATGAAGAACAATGTATGTAATAACAAACAAACAAACAAACAAAAATCGACTGACTCTGAGCAATGCACTTGTGAAGCGAAAAGAAGTGCCTATAAACCGTAATATTTACAGTGTAGTTTATTCTTTTTTCTACTATATTTGAAGCTCCCACACTATTTTGCTTGTAGTTAGATGTAATATCTGCATACTAGGTACTTCAGAATGGTTCTCCATTGACTTCTCTTTTGTGAAATTAAGAAAAATAACTTTTTCTTTTCTTTTCTTTTTCAAAACTTTGTATCTTGTTTCGTAGCGACCATGATACAACATCAAACGTGTATCAATGTGTTTGGAGTTTCGGGATTCTACAAAAAAAAAAAAAAAAAAAAAAATGCTCGAACAACTATTAACGCTAAATATAAGGACGAAACGGACAAAAGATCGTAAAGGAACCCGGCAAAGTAGTTGGCTCGTTTGAGTTCGTGCCTCCGAAGAACGTGGGTGTGTAGATACCCAAGTAGATACGGGAGTGTTTAGAATGCTTTGCGTAAATCAATATTTAATGTGTCATAGTGAACAGTGTTATGAGTGTGGTACCAAGTAGATGAGCTTTACATATGAAGATATATGTATACATGTGTTTGTATGTATTTATATGTGTGTGTGTGTTTATGTTTGTGTGTGTGCATATGCGTGTATGAATATATATATATATATATATATATATATATATATATATATATATATATATATATATTATATACACACACACACACACACACACACACACACACACACACACACTCACACACACACACACACACACACTCACACACATCTATATATATATATATATATATATATATATATATATATATATATATATATATATATATATATACATACATATACATATACATACATATATATACACATATATACACACACATACACACACACACACACACACACACACACACACACACACACACACACACACACACACACACATATATATATATATATATATATATATATATATATATATATACATATATATAAATATATATACATACATATACATATACACACACACACACACACACACACACACACACACACACACACACACACACACACACACACACACACACACACATATATATATATATATATATATATATATATATATATATATATATATATATATTGCGTGTATGTCGGCCTTATATCTATCTGCGAACATATTATTTTACTTAAATACTGAATTAATAATTGAACTACATTAATGAACTAAGGTAACAGCCACCTCTTTTTATTCTGAACATTATAACTATCAAGGAATTCTTAGAATAATTATAAGATTTATAAACACAATTAATTATGAATTAATTTGACTGACCTACATGATATAAAATAGAAATGGAAGAATCTACCTGCATAGGCGTGGTAACCTTATCACCCTTATCATCGAACAATACTTTAGATATTTACTTCAATCCGCTTTACTTTTACCCATCAAGGTTCTCTTTGATAAGATTTACTGTACGATAATATCATGTATCACACTGTATATGCATACATTTTTACGGAAAAGTCGTTATACAGTGAACTGGACAAAGCGGCCGTCAGCCACAGTGTCCCCATGAGGGTGCAGGACGGCGTGTGGTGGAGAGGGACTCTTACCGAGTAGAGGGCTGGGATTAAGGTCGATTCGCAGTGACGTATCAGTGCAGTGCCGGGTTTGAGGTCGATTCGCAGTGACGTATCAGTGCCGGGATTAAGGTCGATTCGCAGTGACGTATCAGTGCCGGGTTTAAGGTCGATTCGCAGTGACGTATCAGTGCCGGGTTTAAGGTCGATTCGCAGTGAAGTATCAGTGCCGGGTTTAAGGTCGATTCGCAGTGACGTATCAGTGCCGGGTTAAAGGTCGATTCACAGTGACGTATCAGTGCCGGGTTTAAGGTCGATTCGCAGTGACGTATCAGTGCCGGGTTTAAGGTCGATTCGCAGTGACGTATCAGTGCCGGGATTAAGGTCGATTCACAGTGAAGTATCAGTGCCGGGTTTAAGGTCGATTCGCAGTGACGTTTCAGTCCCGGGTTAAAGGTCGATTCACAGTGACGTATCAGTGCCGGGTTAAAGGTCGATTCACAGTGACGTATCAGTGCCGGGATTAAGGTCGATTCGCAGTGACGTATCAGTGCCGGGTTTAAGGTCGATTCGCAGTGACGTATCAGTGCCGGGTTTAAGGTCGATTCGCAGTGACGTATCAGTGCCGGGTTAAAGGTCGATTCGCAGTGACGTATCAGTGCCGGGATTAAGGTCGATTCGCAGTGACGTATCAGTGCCGGGATTAAGGTCGATTCGCAGTGACGTATCAGTGCCGGGTTTAAGGTCGATTCGCAGTGAAGTATCAGTGCCGGGATTAAGGTCGATTCGCAGTGAAGTATCAGTGCCGGGTTTAAGGTCGATTCGCAGTGACGTATCAGTGCCGGGTTTAAGGTCGATTCGCAGTGAAGTATCAGTGCCGGGATTAAGGTCGATTCGCAGTGACGTATCAGTGCCGGGATTAAGGTCGATTCGCAGTGACGTATCAGTGCCGGGTTGAAGGTCGATTCGCAGTGACGTATCAGTGCCGGGATTAAGGTCGATTCGCAGTGACGTATCAGTGCCGGGTTTAAGGTCGATTCGCAGTGACGTATCAGTGCCGGGTTTAAGGTCGATTCGCAGTGACGTATCAGTGCCGGGATTAAGGTCGATTCGCAGTGAAGTATCAGTGCCGGGTTTAAGGTCGATTCACAGTGACGTATCAGTGCCGGGTTTAAGGTCGATTCGCAGTGAAGTATCAGTGCCGGGATTAAGGTCGATTCGCAGTGACGTATCAGTGCCGGGATTAAGGTCGATTCGCAGTGACGTATCAGTGCCGGGTTGAAGGTCGATTCGCAGTGACGTATCAGTGCCGGGATTAAGGTCGATTCGCAGTGACGTATCAGTGCCGGGTTTAAGGTCGATTCGCAGTGACGTATCAGTGCCGGGTTTAAGGTCGATTCGCAGTGACGTATCAGTGCCGGGATTAAGGTCGATTCGTAGTGACGTATCAGTGCCGGGATTAAGGTCGATTCGCAGTGAAGTATCAGTGCCGGGTTTAAGGTCGATTCGCAGTGACGTATCAGTGCCGGGTTTAAGGTCGATTCGCAGTGACGTATCAGTGCCGGGTTTAAGGTCGATTCGCAGTGAAGTATCAGTGCCGGGATTAAGGTCGATTCGTAGTGAAGTATCAGTGCCGGGATTAAGGTCGATTCGCAGTGAAGTATCAGTGCCGGGATTAAGGTCGATTCGCAGTGAAGTATCAGTGCCGGGTTTAAGGTCGATTCGCAGTGACGTATCAGTGCCGGGATTAAGGTCGATTCGCAGTGACGTATCAGTGCCGGGTTTAAGGTCGATTCGCAGTGACGTATCAGTGCCGGGTTTAAGGTCGATTCGCAGTGACGTATCAGTGCCGGGATTAAGGTCGATTCACAGTGAAGTATCAGTGCCGGGTTTAAGGTCGATTCGCAGTGACGTATCAGTGCCGGGTTTAAGGTCGATTCGCAGTGACGTATCAGTGCCGGGTTTAAGGTCGATTCGCAGTGAAGTATCAGTGCCGGGATTAAGGTCGATTCGTAGTGAAGTATCAGTGCCGGGATTAAGGTCGATTCACAGTGACGTATCAGTGCCGGGTTTAAGGTCGATTCACAGTGACGTATCAGTGCCGGGTTAAAGGTCGATTCATAGTGACGTATCAGTGCCGGGTTTAAGGTCGATTCGCAGTGACGTATCAGTGCCGGGTTTAAGGTCGATTCACAGTGACGTATCAGTGCCGGGTTTAAGGTCGATTCGCAGTGACGTATCAGTGCCGGGTTTAAGGTCGATTCGCAGTGACGTATCAGTGCCGGGTTTAAGGTCGATTCGCAGTGAAGTATCAGTGCCGGGATTAAGGTCGATTCGTAGTGAAGTATCAGTGCCGGGATTAAGGTCGATTCGCAGTGAAGTATCAGTGCCGGGATTAAGGTCGATTCGCAGTGAAGTATCAGTGCCGGGTTTAAGGTCGATTCGCAGTGACGCATCAGTGCCGGGTTTAAGGTCGATTCGCAGTGACGTATCAGTGCCGGGTTTAAGGTCGATTCGCAGTGACGTATCAGTGCCGGGATTAAGGTCGATTCGTAGTGAAGTATCAGTGCCGGGATTAAGGTCGATTCGTAGTGAAGTATCAGTGCCGGGATTAAGGTCGATTCGCAGTGAAGTATCAGTGTCGGGTTTAAGGTCGATTCGCAGTGACGTATCAGTGCCGGGTTTAAGGTCGATTCGCAGTGAAGTATCAGTGCCGGGATTAAGGTCGATTCGCAGTGACGTATCAGTGCCGGGATTAAGGTCGATTCGCAGTGAAGTATCAGTGCCGGGTTTAAGGTCGATTCGCAGTGACGTATCAGTGCCGGGTTTAAGGTCGATTCGTAGTGAAGTATCAGTGCCGGGATTAAGGTCGATTCGCAGTGACGTATCAGTGCCGGGATTAAGGTCGATTCGCAGTGAAGTATCAGTGCCGGGTTTAAGGTCGATTCGCAGTGACGTATCAGTGCCGGGATTAAGGTCGATTCGCAGTGAAGTATCAGTGCCGGGATTAAGGTCGATTCGCAGTGACGTATCAGTGCCGGGATTAAGGTCGATTCGCAGTGAAGTATCAGTGCCGGGTTTAAGGTCGATTCGCAGTGACGTATCAGTGCCGGGTTTAAGGTCGATTCGCAGTGACGTATCAGTGCCTGGTTAAAGGTCGATTCGCAGTGACGTATCAGTGCCGGGATTAAGGTCGATTCGCAGTGACGTATCAGTGCCGGGTTTAAGGTCGATTCGCAGTGACGTATCAGTGCCGGGTTTAAGGTCGATTCGCAGTGACGTATCAGTGCCTGGTTAAAGGTCGATTCGCAGTGACGTATCAGTGCCGGGTTTAAGGTCGATTCGCAGTGACGTATCAGTGCCTGGTTAAAGGTCGATTCGCAGTGACGTATCAGTGCCGGGATTAAGGTCGATTCGCAGTGACGTATCAGTGCCGGGTTTAAGGCCGATTCGCAGTGACGTATCAGTGCCGGGTTAAAGGTCGATTCACAGTGAAGTATCAGTGCCGGGATTAAGGTCGATTCGTAGTGAAGTATCAGTGCCGGGATTAAGGTCGATTCGCAGTGACGTATCAGTGCCGGGATTAAGGTCGATTCGCAGTGAAGTATCAGTGCCGGGATTAAGGTCGATTCGCAGTGAAGTATCAGTGCCGGGATTAAGGTCGATTCGCAGTGAAGTATCAGTGCCGGGATTAAGGTCGATTCGCAGTGACGTATCAGTGCCGGGTTTAAGGTCGATTCGCAGTGAAGTATCAGTGCCGGGTTTAAGGTCGATTCGCAGTGAAGTATCAGTGCCGGGTTTAAGGTCGATTCGCAGTGACGTATCAGTGCCGGGTTTAAGGTCGATTCGCAGTGACGTATCAGTGCCGGGTTTAAGGTCGATTCGCAGTGAAGTATCAGTGCCGGGTTTAAGGTCGATTCGCAGTGACGTATCAGTGCCGGGTTTAAGGTCGATTCGCAGTGACGTATCAGTGCCGGGTTTAAGGTCGATTCACAGTGAAGTATCAGTGCCGGGATTAAGGTCGATTCGCAGTGACGTATCAGTGCCGGGTTTAAGGTCGATTCGCAGTGACGTATCAGTGCCGGGATTAAGGTCGATTCGCAGTGAAGTATCAGTGCCGGGTTTAAGGTCGATTCACAGTGACGTATCAGTGCCGGGATTAAGGTCGATTCGCAGTGACGTATTAGTGCCGGGATTAAGGTCGATTCGCAGTGACGTATCAGTGCCGGGATTAAGGTCGATTCGCAGAGACGTATCAGTGCCGGGTTAAAGGTCGATTCACAGTGAAGTATCAGTGCCGGGATTAAGGTCGATTCGCAGTGACGTATCAGTGCCGGGATTAAGGTCGATTCGCTGTGACGTATCAGTGCCGGGTTAAAGGTCGATTCGCAGTGAAGTATCAGTGCCGGGATTAAGGTCGATTCGCAGTGACGTATCAGTGCCGGGTTTAAGGTCGATTCGCAGTGACGTATCAGTGCCGGGTTTAAGGTCGATTCGCAGTGACGTATCAGTGCCGGGTTAAAGGTCGATTCACAGTGAAGTATCAGTGCCGGGATTAAGGTCGATTCGCAGTGACGTATCAGTGCCGGGATTAAGGTCGATTCGCAGTGACGTATCAGTGCCGGGTTAAAGGTCGATTCACAGTGAAGTATCAGTGCCGGGATTAAGGTCGATTCGCAGTGACGTATTAGTGCCGGGTTTAAGGTCGATTCGCAGTGAAGTATCAGTGCCGGGTTAAAGGTCGATTCACAGTGACGTATCAGTGCCGGGATTAAGGTCGATTCGCAGTGACGTATCAGTGCCGGGATTAAGGTCGATTCGCAGTGACGTATTAGTGCCGGGTTTAAGGTCGATTCGCAGTGACGTATCAGTGCCGGGTTAAAGGTCGATTCGCAGTGACGTATCAGTGCCGGGTTAAAGGTCGATTCACAGTGACGTATCAGTGCCGGGTTTAAGGTCGATTCGCAGTGACGTATCAGTGCCGGGTTTAAGGTCGATTCGCAGTGACGTATCAGTGCCGGGTTTAAGGTCGATTCGCAGTGACGTATCAGTGCCGGGTTAAAGGTCGATTCGCAGTGACGTATCAGTGCCGGGTTTAAGGTCGATTCGCAGTGACGTATCAGTGCCGGGTTAAAGGTCGATTCGCAGTGACGTATCAGTGCCGGGTTAAAGGTCGATTCGCAGTGACGTATCAGTGCCGGGTTTAAGGTCGATTCACAGTGACGTATCAGTGCCGGGTTAAAGGTCGATTCACAGTGACGTATCAGTGCCGGGTTAAAGGTCGATTCGCAGTGACGTATCAGTGCCGGGATTAAGGTCGATTCGCAGTGACGTATCAGTGCCGGGTTAAAGGTCGATTCGCAGTGACGTATCAGTGCCGGGTTAAAGGTCGATTCGCAGTGACGTATCAGTGCTGGGTTTAAGGTCGATTCGCAGTGACGTATTAGTGCCGGGTTTAAGGTCGATTCGCAGTGACGTATCAGTGCTGGGTTTAAGGTCGATTCGCAGTGACGTATCAGTGCCGGGATTAAGGTCGATTCGCAGTGACGTATCAGTACCGGGTTTAAGGTCGATTCGCAGTGACGTATCAGTGCCGGGATTAAGGTCGATTCGCAGTGACGTATCAGTGCCGGGTTAAAGGTCGATTCGCAGTGACGTATCAGTGCCGGGATTAAGGTCGATTCGCAGTGAAGTATCAGTGCCGGGTTTAAGGTCGATTCACAGTGAAGTATCAGTGCCGGGATTAAGGTCGATTCGCAGTGAAGTATCAGTGCCAGGATTAAGGTCGATTCGCAGTGACGTATCAGTGCCAGGATTAAGGTCGATTCGCAGTGAAGTATCAGTGCTGGGATTAAGGTCGATTCGCAGTGACGTATCAGTGCCGGGATTAAGGTCGATTCGCAGTGACGTATCAGTACCGGGTTTAAGGTCGATTCACAGTGACGTATCAGTGCCGGGATTAAGGTCGATTCGCAGTGACGTATCAGTGCCGGGATTAAGGTCGATTCGCAGTGACGTATCAGTGCCGGGATTAAGGTAGATTCGCAGTGACGTATCAGTGCCGGGATTAAGGTCGATTCGCAGTGACGTATCAGTGCCGGGATTAAGGTCGATTCGCAGTGACGTATCAGTGCCGGGATTAAGGTCGATTCGCAGTGACGTATCAGTGCCGGGATTAAGGTCGATTCGCAGTGACGTATCAGTGCCGGGTTTAAGGTCGATTCGCAGTGACGTATCAGTGCCGGGATTAAGGTCGATTCACAGTGACGTATCAGTGCCGGGTTTAAGGTCGATTCACAGTGACGTATCAGTGCCGGGTTAAAGGTCGATTCACAGTGACGTATCAGTGCCGGGATTAAGGTCGATTCGCAGTGACGTATCAGTGCCGGGATTAAGGTCGATTCGCAGTGACGTATCAGTGCCGGGATTAAGGTCGATTCGCAGTGACGTATCAGTGCCGGGATTAAGGTCGATTCGCAGTGACAATGAAACAATGAATTGATCCGTCTTAATTGGTGTAAGCCTACTTTGCTGTGCACAATATAAACATTTTAAGGTCTTTCGAGGAAAAGTGATGATAATTACACAACACCAACTGCATCTGGTGCTTCTAAGCGGTCACCCATCCAAATACTATCCAGACCCAACGTCGCTTAACCTCGCTGATCGGATGAGAAGCCTTCAACGTGGTATGACCAATGGCATAACTAAACAGATATTGAACAGCTTTGTCAGGACTTACAACACGAGATCAACAATAATATTCATCTCGGTGCCTATCTACACTTGTGGCTAGTTTGTTATAAATGTGCAAGGCCCAACCCAAGGAATATTCATTATCCGGCGATGCATATACACAGAAATAAATGCTTATCTGTAATTCGAAACCTGTAGATCTACCGTATAGGTGGATGGATAGACTTAAACTAAAAACTGACTTGCATTTACTTATGTGTATATGCATGTCTGTATATGCGATTATTCATGGTGTTGACCGCGTACAATTCTAACAAACCGGTCGTTTGTGTAGAAAAATAACCGGTTATACAGTTACTTGCACGATGGTTTGATAGTAATTCTCAATGAAACCCAAAGTGAATACTCAGTTATCAAGAGAATCAACAAAGATGGAATGGAAAACTGAAACAAATCTGATTCCTATTTAGATATGTTGGACGACAACCGATACACCAGCTGTAGAGGTGACTTCGGTTAGGTTAGGTTTATGTAAGGCAGCTCCTCTCGATGGCTCTCACACGGTGCTCCTGGGGTCTGGTATCCACGGAGCCGTATCGCAAGCACCCCACCCCCCCACTCCCATGCTCGGTGTCCTTTGGGGAGAGGGGGGGGGCGGAGCTTAGGAGACGGAGACTGAGGCCCAATGTGGGGGGGGGGGGTCACCCAGGCCTTGGATCTCGGCCCTCGCCTCAACTAATCTTGCTTGATCTTTTCTTCTCCTCTCCTTTTCTTTCTCTTCTTCATTCCCTTTGTTGAAACTGAGGCATTTACCAAGTTATTTGCCAGGTCCAAAGCAAACCGCCTTGTAGCGCCAATAATTTTTATATTCTTCTGGACAAAACAAAAATATTCACAGAATGCACAAGATAGATTTCCAATTTCCATATTTGGTAAATATGCTATGTAATCTGTATAGAATTAATGAAATTGCAATTTCTATGAGCTAGGTTCTATTTCAAAACTCAAGTAAATTAATAATACAGAATGTTGTGAAAAATGTCATTCGGGAAGAAGTATTGGAACACTATCAAAGAAAGGGGACACTCCCTCCCAACATAACCTATCCCCCTCAACTCCAACTACTGCTTGATATCCATCCTCCCGACACCAATCCTCCTCCTATTCGTCCCCCTACACCACTTCCTCCTCCTATTCATCCCCCTACACCACTTCCTCCTCCTACTCATCCCCCTACACCACTTCCTCCTCCTACTCATCTCCCTACACCACTTCTTCCTCCTACTCATCCCCCTACACCACTTCTTCCTCCTACTCATCCCCCTACACCACTTCTTCCTCCTACTCATCCCCCTACATCACTTCCTCCTCCTACTCATCCCCCTACACCACTTCCTTCTCCTACTCATCCCCCTACACCACTTCCTCCTCCTATTCATCCCCCTACACCACTTCCTCCTCCTACTTACCCTCCTACACCACTTCCTTCTCCTACTCATCCCCCTACACCACTTCTTCCTCCTACTCATCCCCCTACACCACTTCTTCCTCCTACTCATCCCCCTACACCACTTCCTCCTCCTACTCATCCCCCTACACCACTTCCTCCTACTTACTTTCCTACACCACTTCCTCCTCCTACTCATCCCCTACACCACTTCCTCCTCCTACTCATCCCCCTACACCACTTCCTCCTCCTACTCATCCCCCTACACCACTTCCTCCTCCTACTCATCCCCCTACACCACTTCCTCCTACTCATCCCCCTACACCACTTCCTCCTCCTACTCATCCCTCTACACCACTTTCTCCTCCTACTCATCCCCTTATACCACTTCCTCCTCCTACTCATCCCCCTACACCACTTCCTCCTCCTACTCATCCCCTTATACCACTTCCTCCTCCTACTCATCCCCCTACACCACTTCCTTCTCCTACTCATCCCCTTATACTACTTCCTCCTCCTACTCATTTCCCTACACCACTTCTTCCTCCTACTCTTCCCCCTACACCACATCCTCCTCCTATTCATCCCCCTACACCACTTCCTCCTCCTACTCATCCCCTACACCAATTCCTCCTCCTACTCATTCCCCTACAACACTTCCTCCTCCTACTCATTCCCCTACACCACTTCCTCCTCCTACTCATCCCCCTACACCACTTCTTCCTCCTACTCATCCCCCTACACCACTTCCTCCTCCTACTCATCCCCCTACACCACTTCCTCCTCCTACTCATCCCCCTACACCACTTCTTCCTACTCATCCCCCTACACCACTTCCTCCTCCTACTCATCCCCCTACACCACTTCCTCCTCCTACTCATTCCCCTACACCACTTCCTCCTCCTACTCATCCCCCTACACCACTTCCTCCTCCTTCCTCCTACTCATTCCCCTACACCACTTCCTCCTCCTACTCATCCCCCTACACCACTTCCTCCTCCTACTCATCCCCCTACACCACTTCCTCCTCCTACTCATCCCCCTACACCACTTCCTTCTCCTACTCATCCCCCTACACCACTTCCTCCTCCTACTCATCCCCCTACACCACTTCCTCCTCCTACTCATCCCCCTACACCACTTCCTCCTCCTACTCATCCCCCTACACCACTTCCTCCTCCTACTCATCCCCCTACACCACTTCCTCCTCCTACTCATCCCCCTTCACCACTTCTTCCTCCTACTCATTCCCCTATACCACTCCCTCCTCCTACTCATTCCCCTACACCACTTCCTCCTCCTACTTACCCTCCTACACCACTTCCTCCTCCTACTCATCCCCCTACACCACTTCCTTCTCCTACTCATCCCCCTACACCACTTCCTCCTCCTACTCATCCCCCTACACCACTTCCTTCTCCTACTCATCCCCCTACACCACTTCCTCCTATTCATCCCCCTACACCACTTCCTCCTCCTACTTACCCTCCTACACCACTTCCTTCTCCTACTCATCCCCCTACACCACTTCTTCCTCCTACTCATCCCCCTACACCACTTCTTCCTCCTACTCATCCCCCTACACCACTTCCTCCTCCTACTCATCCCCCTACACCACTTCCTCCTACTTACTTTCCTACACCACTTCCTCCTTCTACTCATTCCCCTACACCACTTCCTCCTCCTACTCATCCCCTACACCATTTCCTCCTCCTACTCATCCCCCTACACCACTTCCTCCTCCTACTCATCCCCCTACACCACTTCCTCCTCCTACTCATCCCCCTACACCACTTCCTCCTCCTACTCATCCCCCTACACCATCCCTCCTCCTACTCATCCCTCTACACCACTTTCTCCTCCTACTCATCCCCTTATACCACTTCCTCCTCCTACTCATCCCCCTACACCACTTCCTCCTCCTACTCATCCCCTTATACCACTTCCTCCTCCTACTCATCCCCCTACACCACTTCCTTCTCCTACTCATCCCCTTATACTACTTCCTCCTCCTACTCATCCCCCTACACCACTTCCTCCTCCTACTCATCCCCCTACACCACTTCCTCCTCCTACTCATCCCCCTACACCACTTCCTCCTCCTACTCATTCCCCTACACCACTTCCTCCTCCTACTCATTCCCCTACACCACTTCCTCCTCCTACTCATCCCCCTACACCACTTCCTCCTCCTACTCATCCTCCTACACCACTTCCTCCTCCTACTCATCCCCCTACACCACTTCCTCCTCCTACTCATCCCCCTACACCACTTCCTCCTCCTACTCATCCCCCTACACCACTTCCTCCTCCTACTCATCCCCTACACCACTTCCTCCTCCTACTCATCCCCCTACACCACTTCCTCCTCCTACTCATCCCCCTACACCACTTCCTCCTCCTACTCATCCCCCTACACCACTTCCTCCTCCTACTCATTCCCCTACACCACTTCCTCCTCCTACACATCCCCCTACACCACTTCCTCCTCCTACTCATCCCCCTACACCACTTCTTCCTCCTACTCATCCTCCTACACCACTTCCTCCTCCTACTCATCCCCTACACCACTTCCTCCTCCTACTCATCCACCTACACCACTTCCTCCTCCTACTCATCCCCCTACACCACTTCCTTCTCCTACTCATCCCCCTACACCACTTCCTCCTATTCATCCCCCTACACCACTTCCTCCTCCTACTTACCCTCCTACACCACTTCCTTCTCCTACTCATCCCCCTACACCACTTCCTCCTCCTACTCATTCCCCTACACCACTTCCTCCTCCTACACATCCCCCTACACCACTTCCTCCTCCTACTCATCCCCCTACACCACTTCTTCCTCCTACTCATCCACCTACACCACTTCCTCCTCCTACTCATCCCCCTACACCACTTCCTTCTCCTACTCATCCCCCTACACCACTTCCTCCTCCTACTCATCCCCCTACACCACTTCCTTCTCCTACTCATCCCCCTACACCACTTCCTCCTATTCATCCCCCTACACCACTTCCTCCTCCTACTTACCCTCCTACACCACTTCCTTCTCCTACTCATCCCCCTACACCACTTCTTCCTCCTACTCATCCCCCTACACCACTTCTTCCTCCTACTCATCCCCCTACACCACTTCCTCCTCCTACTCATCCCCCTACACCACTTCCTCCTACTTACTTTCCTACACCACTTCCTCCTTCTACTCATTCCCCTACACCACTTCCTCCTCCTACTCATCCCCTACACCATTTCCTCCTCCTACTCATCCCCCTACACCACTTCCTCCTCCTACTCATCCCCCTACACCACTTCCTCCTCCTACTCATCCCCCTACACCACTTCCTCCTCCTACTCATCCCCCTACACCATCCCTCCTCCTACTCATCCCTCTACACCACTTTCTCCTCCTACTCATCCCCTTATACCACTTCCTCCTCCTACTCATCCCCCTACACCACTTCCTCCTCCTACTCATCCCCTTATACCACTTCCTCCTCCTACTCATCCCCCTACACCACTTCTTCCTCCTACTCATCCCCCTACACCACTTCCTCCTCCTACTCATCCCCCTACACCACTTCCTCCTCCTACTCATCCCCCTACACCATCCCTCCTCCTACTCATCCCCCTACACCACTTCCTCCTCCTACTCATCCCCTTATACCACTTCCTCCTCCTACCCATCCCCTACACCACTTCCTCCTCCTACTCATTCCCCTACACCACTTCCTCCTCCTACTCATCCCCCTACACCACTTCCTCCTCCTACTCATTCCCCTACACCACTTCCTCCTTCTACTCATCCCCCTACACCACTTCCTCCTCCTACTCATCCCCTTATACTACTTCCTCCTCCTACTCATCCCCCTACACCACTTCCTCCTCCTACTCATCCCCCTACACCACTTCCTCCTCCTACTCATTCCCCTATACCACTTCCTCCTCCTACTCATCCCCCTACACCACTTCCTCCTCCTACTCATCCCCCTACACCACTTCTTCCTCCTACTCATCCTCCTACACCACTTCCTCCTCCTACTCATCCCCTTATACCACTTCCTCCTCCTACCCATCCCCTACACCACTTCCTCCTCCTACTCATTCCCCTACACCACTTCCTCCTCCTACTCATCCCCCTACACCACTTCCTCCTCCTACTCATTCCCCTACACCACTTCCTCCTTCTACTCATCCCCCTACACCACTTCCTCCTCCTACTCATCCCCTTATACTACTTCCTCCTCCTACTCATTCCCCTACACCACTTCCTCCTCCTACTCATTCCCCTACATCACTTCCTCCTCCTACTCATTCCCCTACACCACTTCCTCCTCCTACTCATCCCCCTACACCACTTCCTCCTCCTACTCATTCCCCTACACCACTTCCTCCTCCTACTCATTCCCCTACACCACTTCCTCCTCCTACTCATCCTCCTACACCACTTCCTCCTCCTACTCATTCCCCTACACCACTTCCTCCTCCTACTCATTCCCCTACACCACTTCCTCCTCCTACTCATCCCCCTACACCACTTCCTCCTCCTACTCATTCCCCTACACCACTTCCTCCTCCTACTCATTCCCCTACACCACTTCCTCCTCCTACTCATCCCCCTACACCACTTCCTCCTCCTACTCATCCTCCTACACCACTTCCTCCTCCTACTCATCCCCCTACACCACTTCCTCCTCCTACTCATCCCCCTACACCACTTCCTCCTCCTACTCATCCCCCTACACCACTTCCTCCTCCTACTCATCCCCCTACACCACTTCTTCCTCCTACTCATTCCCCTACACCACTTCCTCCTACTCATTCCCCTACACCACTTCCTCCTCCTACTCATCCCCCTACACCACTTCCTCCTCCTACTCATCCCCCTACACCACTTCCTCCTCCTACTCATCCCCCTACACCACTTCCTCCTCCTACTCATCCCCCTACACCACTTCCTCCTCCTACTCATTCCCCTACACCACTTCCTCCTCCTACTCATTCCCCTACACCACTTCCTCCTCCTACTCATTCCCCTACACCACTTCCTCCTCCTACTCATTCCCCTACACCACTTCCTCCTCCTACTCATTCCCCTACACCACTTCCTCCTCCTACTCATCCCCCTACACCACTTCCTCCTCCTACTCATCCCCCTACACCACTTCTTCCTCCTACTCATCCTCCTATACCACCTACTCCTCCTACTCATCCCCCTACACCACTTCCTCCTCCTACTCATCCCCCTACACCACTTCCTCCTCCTACTCATCCCCTAAACCACTTCCTCCTCCTACTCATCCCCCTACACCACTTCCTCCTCCTACTCATCCCCCTACACCACTTCCTCCTCCTACTCATCCCCCTACACCACTTCCTTCTCCTACTCATCCCCCTACACCACTTCCTCCTCCTACTCATCCCCCTTCACCACTTCTTCCTCCTACTCATTCCCCTATACCACTTCCTCCTCCTACTCATTCCCCTACACCACTTCCTCCTCCTACTTACCCTCCTACACCACTTCCTCCTCCTACTTATCCTCCTACACCACTTCCTGCTTTACCACTTCTTTCTACTCCCTCTCAGCACAACCCACCCCGTCAACTCCAACTACACTTACATTAACCATCCCTCCTCCCCCTCTATCATTCCCACTCCCTCCTGGATGCACACGTGAATCCCTTATGTAATTCCCTTACCTAGACCCACCACAGCCCATTCACACAGTAACTCCTTTATCCATCTTTAACCTTTCAAGATTACTCTAGATAGCTGACGCATAGCAACTACCACCCTTCATTCCTCCTTAAATATGCTTTCCTATAGTGCTATATGACTTTAGATGCCTAGCACATTTATTTTGCTTTTTTAACCATTAACCATTAACTATTACATTTCTTGTAATTGCATCATGATTTTTCAAAGGCATCAAAGTATAAGGTGTTTAGTAAAATGACCACCCAGTAACAGTTTCTGAATGCTTGAGAATCAAAGTCACATTTAATTTTGTTACCGCTAATTATAAACCGATTCGTTTTCTCTCTTTCTCTTTGTTTGGG
>NC_091552.1:49710362-49720362 GCF_042767895.1 Penaeus vannamei
AGCACAGGCAGCAGCTGCAGGAACAGGCTTAAGTGTACAGTGTGCTGACGACCTCTTCGTGTATGAAGTACCTGGCACCAGGAGAGCGAATACAAGGATGTAATTGTACTCTTTGTGTATTAAGTCTATTCAAATGTATTTTAGTGTTTTTTTTTTTTTTTTTAGAATATTTTTAATAAATGAGAAAGTAAAAAGTTTGTAGCAAGGTAATTGCTATTGAATTGCATGACAAAATGAATGAATATCATAGTGTTTTAGAATAATCAATCTGTCTGCACAAGACCACAATTTTTAAAGATGATCTCTAAAGCACTATATATTTAGTTCTTTAGGATAGAAAATTTCAAATCTTTGCTTACACATAGGACAAGAAATAAAACAAGATTCGGGCTTTATGATAAATAAAATTAACATATTAGCTGGTAAAATTACTGTCAATATGTTTGGCCTGTGTTCCACCAAGATCTGAATATGACACTCCTATGTAATGTGTCCCTACAATATGTGAAAATAAAGGAAACCAAATAAAATGGACTTCGATGAAATGGAAAAATGAGGAAAAAAAAGTTATGGTAAAATGACTTCTGTTATCTTTTACCATGGGTAATCATTAGGACAATAACACTTAAAAGACTAGAAAGAAAAATGATGGAAAGGGATTTAGTACTGTACAACAAATTATATCGCAGCATCATATGTGATGGAGAGTTTCTGAACATTTATAGTATTTATAGTCTCAAATGCTTTTAAGGGACTGATTGTTTGTAGATCAGTCAGTATATGTATATATATTTTTATAGTTTTTATCAAATGATTGATGATTTATTTACAGTATTTTTGTTAATTTGTTGTATTATTTATTGCAAATAAGTTAATTGATTTTATTACTTCTGGTTTTCTGCCAGTATATAGGGACTTCAGCAGCTTATTTAACATCTTGAGGATGGCATGTACGACCATGCCATGCCCACTGTGAGTTTAGTTTATTAATTGTCTTTACACATTGATGGCTCCACAAGTACTTAGTCACCAAAGACATTTTTGGTGCCTTGCTCGTATGCACTGAAAGCCCAAAATCATTCAGATGCTTTCTGGCCACGATTGAATGTTCTACCACCAAAATAGCTCTCTTCACACTCCACTACTTTCCTGTCATTTCTGAGAAGGCCCCAGGACCACCAGTCCATTGTGGTATGCAAGGTTCAGTCCAAATTTTCTTCAATATTTTTTTTTTTTATTATTATTATTAAACCTTGTTAGATATACATTTACAAATCTTGTGTTTTCACTGTTTTTTTTTTTTTTTTTTTTTTTTTTTTTTTTTTTTTTTTTTTTTTTTTTTTTTTTTCCTGCCAACTGTTTTTAAATAATTGAATGCTATAATTACACTTTGTTACTCTCTTGTTCTTTGGATATGCCATTTGTCTATTGCATTGAAAACATCATTTCTTTTGATGGTATCAACCCTCTTTAAGACAATTTCTACACTTTACATTTGTTAGGAGAATGCCGTGACTAGAAAAACAAATATTGTTACATCTTTCTATTTATAAAAGTTTGCTATGGTTTCTTCATACACAAAATGATAGCTGGGTACCTCACCATTGTGTCACTGGGTGATGCATAGAAGCCTGCAAATTGGTAGCATTAGAATTGCATAACTGCATAAGTGAAATGCATGTATAAAGGCTAAATCTACTGTGGTTTTCTTTCAACGTGAGTTATAAAGAGATGGCATCAGAAGTGATTTGTAAATAAGGTATTTTGCAATTCATTACCTTAATGAAAGTCTCACCAGCAAAGATTCCTGACTGTTTCTTTCACATTATTTGTAAACACTGATTATGACAATAATAAATATATGGGTAAATTTTTTATATTTATATTATTATTATTAACAATACTGCCATCCCCCCAAACCCCATCCTAATAGATGATGTATATTTTTCTTCTGCATCAGCATTGGTGGCACACATGGATGGCGCAGTACCACATGAATGGTAGAACTGCCTTCCCTCACAAGGATCCAAGGTAATAGTTTGTACAGTGTGGTTCAAATACAGAGGAAATTATATTGTGTGGCCTATAAGCTGTCTTATTAACATGCTTATTTATTTTTATAGAAAATAAAATAATTTAGCCTTAAAGTTTGTGTGAAGTGGCAATAGGTTACTAGGGTGATATAATTCATCTCACATTTCATTAGACAACGAGAAATATGTTTTGGATTTATTACCAATTTTTTTTGAAGAACCCCCTCAGAACCATTCTCTGTGATTATAAAGAATGTTCAATATTATGTTGAAACCTGATATCTGCTCTATATTAAATTGTAAGTGATCTATCGTGACATAATTTTGTGGCTGTTTTGATTTGAAGGAATTATTTTTTTATTGTTCACACAAGCATATTGTTCACACAAGAAAGAGAAAAATGCATGCTACATAAAGGGAACTAAATATTAAGATGAGGCTAATAAAAATATAAAAAGAAATGTATGATATACTGGATAATCAGCCAAGTTCATAATAACAAATTATTTAAATTTGGCAATAAAGTTATTAATTACTTTAAAAAACAATATATCAATTCAAGACCACAGTAGTTTTATGGAACTTCACCTGCCTTCCAGGTAGCTTGCTAAGCCCAAGGTGGACCACAAATGATGTTAGGAAGGGTATCATAGCAAGCAACACAAGGGCATTGCTGTAGCCTCAATTTGGAGTCTCAAGTGTAAAGCAGCATAAAACAGTAAAATGCATCATCAGTTGCAATGAAAAAAGGATGCAGAATTTTATGTATGAATAATTACTGCAGTATGTGTTAATAATAACTGATTTTTTTTTTCTTTGGGGAAAAGGGCAAAAACATGCCAAGTTGGTGGTGTTCATGAATTTTTCAACTCTTGACATGTTACATTTTTGTAAGATGAGGATCTTTATAGGACTGCAAATGTAGTAGAGCATTTTTTCATATTGCTGGAAAGCCTTCGTAACTCTGTACACAGCAAAAATATATAGATGTGTTAGTGCACATTCCCAAATTTTCCCTAGGTAGCATTTTTCATTTTTGTGGGTTTGTACTTAAAAGGATATCATACTATGATAGTCAGTGGTGTAAACTCATGTAACATACTGCAGTCCTTTTAATTTGTGTTTCTTTTCTAGATTGTATGTGAACATTTGCCTACCATACTCACCCTTAAAGAGCTTTTGTAGAGACTATGCAAATTGTATTCCAGTTCAGACATTTAGGCAAGTACCATGCACTTGTAGAGATCAAAAGCAGGAAATTGGAGGCAAACCTTGTTAATTGCTTGATCTGGTAACCTTACATTAAGGCATGTCCAGATAGCAGGCCTAATTGGTGGTCATGCTCGAGGTAACACCTGAGGCAGGCAAACCACCGATGGCTAAATAACTGACTTGAGTGATGGCTGTTGCTTATTCAGTAATTTGCCTGCCTGTCACTCCTTGGGCGTGCTAACAGATCAGGCCACTTGTCAGGAAGAGCTTCAAGTAGCGAAGGATATGCACAATAACTAGTGGCCATGTGAACTCAGGCTCTTTTGTGGCCATAGCTTTTGCAATCATTGGTATATTAGGTTCATGGTGTTGCCTGGTGATAGCACTATTAGCAGAAATTTTCATTAATCCTTTGACTGTAGGCATCTTAAGTCACAAAAAAATGAAAGTGATAATTTGAACATTGTTACTGCCTTTCTTGTTGGGAATGATAATAAGGATTCCATGTTTGATTGCAAACACTTTAAAAAGCATATTCATATGAAAAATGTGGCTTTATTTACAATCTCTTAAAATAACTATATTTACTCTTAAAAAAGGTTACTGAGAGTGATGCGGGGAGATAGAGGGAAATGGACACCACAATCTTAAAGTGTTAGAAATAGAGTAAGAAACAACATAGCTACAGCTGCAGAGGCGTGGTATGCGCCGCTATATGAGGAAAATATCCCCCTGCATGTCACTGCTCAGACACCAAGTCCACAACACCCTCACACAGCCAGAGTTCTTAATGTCCATTTTCTATTAGTTGTCACAGTGCTAATAAGTGGGGGTACAGAGGGCTTGACCTCCCCTGTCTAAGGAATAAATAGAAGGTAGGAAAAGTTAGGTTGGGCTTTTGGGTTTGCATAATACCCTGGTTTTGGGACGGTCTCTGGAGGGTGTGTTGCTGTTGGTAACAAATACCTTTAAAAATCCTCAATAGCATAAGGAATGCTTGAAAACTAACCTGTTTCAAAAAAATTATGCTAATGTGCAAGAAGATGCATTGCGATTCAGTACATATCAGCCTTTGTACTTATGTGTTCATAAGTAATTCATGTGAGCAACCAATTCCATTTCATGAGCATTTAAAAGTTGGTAGCATTTCTTGGGCTAAACAGGCTGGAAACCCAATGCCTTGGAATAGTCAAATTTTTCTAAGGTGGTGGACAACAGTTACTCAATGCATCCAAAGTAATAATTTTAGAAGTTTCAAACAGATGAACAACTAACAAATTTTATAGATTGAAATAACATTAACACTGAAAGGAACGTTTAGCTTCAGGCAGTACTACTACTCAGTAAGAACCATTTTTTTTATACGAGTGTTTATGTAATATCTTTCAGAATTAAAGTTAGTCGACCCAATGCGGTCATGTAATTTGTTCAGTGCTTCCCCTTGTTTTAAAAGCATGTTGACTATTGGTTATCTCTAATTAAAGCCTACTTCTCAGGGAGGGAATACCCATAGCCCAACACTTAACATTCAATGCTGCTTTCTCAAAGTTGCCAACTCAGTTTGTATAATGTACATGCTAAATGCCCACACTGCTTGGTGTCAGGCTTAACATTGAAATTGGATGAAATTGGATGGTATACATCCACAGTAAAAATGGTTACTTGCCACTGGGATATACATTAAATATTGAGAACTAATTAGCATACCCTGTCCCAATTTAGTGGTATGCAATATTTATCCTCATCCATACATGCAATATTTATCCTCATCCATACATGCAAAGTATCTTACTAGGTAGTGGAAAAAGGAAAGATTTAATATTTTTTTTTTCTTTTTTACTTCACTGAAAATTACAGAGTATGGGTAACATGCATTCACATTTCTTTGAACGGGAAATATACTAAGAATATAGCACCTAGGTTTAGTCTAGTCAAATCCATATGAGAACAATTTAATACATCCTTAGGTCAAGAACTAGATTTTTTCTAGGATGCAATACTAGAACAAATATATTTTTTTCTTCTTTTTTAAGTATCCTATTTAAGAGCCGCTAAATACAACTTCAATCTTTGTCCCTCAAGTTTTGGGACCACTACCACCCAAAGCAGCAGCTGATCAAAAAGGTACAACAAAAATTATTGGAACAGGATTCCTTGTTTCATTAATCCTAAATTACCGAAACTGCATTACCATACAAAAAATATACCTGTGACAATTATGGAATATTTTTAAAAGTACAGAAGTTAAAAATTACATTTGGGAAAGCACCTAATCTGCATAAAGTGATATGCATCCTGCACATAAAATCAACATCTGGATTCTAAAATAAAGAATAAAATGTGTACAGTATTTGGCACACAAACTTGTTCTTTTGCATTTATAAAGTAAAGCATGCATATTTATTTTCTTTGGTGATGCTGAAAACTATAGGAAAGGAATGGTTATGAACAATATCCATAAATCAACTTATTTTACTGTCAATCCACACTTATTGGTTGCAATCTATAACTAAAGGCATAAAAAATAGTGGAGTACAGATCTTGCATAAAACTGGTTTATTATATAGGTATACATAAAGACATAACTAAAAGTTTATCACAGATCATATATACAGTACAAGACATTATAGCATATACTTTTTACAAGTTCCTTTCATCAAATAGCCATTTTTGTCCTGTCTAAAATTATATTAATACAGTGAAGACCATGATATATGGATAGATGCCAAAACCAGTCACTCTGGGTTTTACATGCTAACCCAAAGAACCAGTCTTGTAAAATAAATCAAATACTGGTAGTCAGTATTCTATAAATCTGAAAGCTTATAAAAAAGAAACTGGCACCTTAAAGTAATATGTACAAAAACCAGTCCATTCATTCAACATGTACAATATTTACTTTATAAATGGCAACCACCTTATGCATAAGACGCACTCTTCTCTGCGAGCGTGTTGATGAGCTTCGATTTGAGCTGGGGAATCTCACTAATTTTCATCAACTTGCTGGCTTTGTATTTCTGTCTTACAGCCTGCAAGTAAAAAAAATCTAATAAGCTTTCCAAGCAGAAAATCAAGTGCACAAAACCAGGATTATGAAAAAGGCGAGATGAAAATAAGTGGCAAGCTTCTCATCTCAGTTTTATGATGTAACTAACTACACAAGCATGACAAAATTGCAGTGTGATTGTAAATGTACACATTCTGAACTGAGTGAAAATGAGGTCTAATTCATATTACAAATAACCTACTTAAAATGAAGTAATCAAAATGTAATAATTATTAAAAGCCAAGGTTACTTTACCTGTTGCTTAGCACTACTGCTCTTAACTACAACTGACGCCATCTTGCACATGACTGGCAGGAGCTGCTCTTCAGTGTAGCGAGAATAGTAAGTCAATGTGTCACTCCAGTTATTGCCATCCAACAATCTAAAAAGGGGAATTTAAATATTACTTGACAGGGTATGGAGGACTTCCTCAGGGATCCTGTAGTTCAAAGAAATATCAAATCCAACCTGTACTTGGGAATAAACCATTTTCTAAAAAGGCAAAAATGTAGATGGAGTCACCGATTGAACGTTCATCCAACGACAAAAAGTAATGTGGATTCAACAAGTAACAATTCTTAAAGCACAATATTCATTAACACAAGCAATCTAGGAATTCATTTGTAAAACCATTTAAGCAATTCTATATCAAATACTTATTTTCATACTTAAGTGAAAGGCAGAGAGCAGATGCAGCAATTATTGACGACTTGTAGTGGCACATGCTGTACTCGGGCAAACAAAGTTCCATCAGGTACTTTGCCAAGGTATGTTGAGAAGCATCAACCTGTTGACAAAATTATTAGTCTTACTTCATATTACAAGCATTACAGTATTTTACATAAAAAAAAAAAAAAGTAATATTGCTTCAATCTATGACGATCTCTAGGTACTCACAGAGCCAGCTTTACTGTTTCTTCGCAGGAAGTGCAATGGAAGGGGATAGGATACATTGAAGCCCAGCTCATTCAGCATGGTCACCTCCATTTTACGAATCTCTGCCTTTGAGTAGGCTTTGTCTGTAATGTATGCGAAGTCCCCAATTTCTGGGCAATACATCTCTTCATATTTGCTAGCAATGAACATGGCAGTCACACCAACTAACTGTAGCTTGTTACGTGGTATATTCCTCTGTGTCTGGAAATAAGGGAAGATGCCATTAAAAAAAAATGTATAAATAAAAGTATCAAAAAAATTAATTTGTTAAAAGATTGGTAACCTTATGATGAAGACTGATTTCATGTAATATGCAAGTCTAAGGCCTAGGCTGTATACAGCTGGCCCTCCCGTTATAAGTCACGACATGCATCTCATAGGACATTATGCCACGAGTTAAAAACTAGTTACCTGGAGAAATCTGTCAATGATAGCAACAGTCAGATACAGCGTCTCTTGAAGAAGGGTGAAGCGGAGGTGAACCTGGACAAGCCAATCAATCAAAATTGCCCTCATCTTCCCAGTAATTACTTGACCTTCTAGGTATCTCGCCTTAACTTTGTTAGCATCCTGTGAGAAGGGGGAAAAATTTATAAACATACACCTGGAAATATATCAAGCTATATATCTAGCAAGCTAATAACAGCTATTGTTTCTAGACTTATACTACCAATATGACACTCTTAGTGACAACCGGCCCTGAAGTCTGCATATTTAATATTTCCACGCAAGCTGGTTGACAACCGACTTCAGTGTTGCCAACATGATTAGCTTACCATGGTACAAAATCCACAACCACTAACTTTCTTACCAAACTAGTTTTTCAGACTATATAGTATTCCAATAGAGATCAACATGTCACAAACATTTCACACAAACACGGTATACAAACTCCTTGAAGTATTACCTCCAGCTCTCGCAGATACTTGTAGATATCATTCACATATTCAGATACAAGCTGGGGATTATCACTGTCTTGGGCATCAATATCTTCAATATCTAGTCTCTGAGTTGAGAAAGCAATAGCCAGCTCCTCAACCTTGGCTTCCTCCTCCACATCCATCTGCTCCACATGTTCGACCACTTCCTTCAGGGGCTTCACATTCTCTTTGCCAGATCTGACAAAGGAGAAGATTAATAATGAATGAACTATTCATGTTGACATATTTAAAATTCACAAGATGTTTATTTGACCTGCTTTGAATATATCTTGGTCAGAAATACAAGATGTACTTCTAACAAGATATATGAAACTTGTCTTTTAAGATTCCCTCTCATTCATACCTTTTCTACATTAAATAAAAGTTAAAGTTAAATGCCATAATGTACATGAACCATTTTCTAAGCACTCAATAGAAGGCATTGAAGGTGCATTACTGAATACCATTTCATAAACCCTATTCTTCGTATACGCTTTGGAATTACCAGTCTAAGAAATTCTGAAACAACCCCATTGATCCCAGACAAAAATAAAACCCACCTGGCGAGCAGCCCAGAGAGGCCGGCTTTGGGCTTCTGCAGCTTTGTGGGCTCATTGCGGGAGATCTCCCCTGGCTTGAGGGGAGCTTTGGGCCCTTGTACAGGAATAGCGCGGTTGCCAACATCCCCGAAAGCACGACGGGCGACCGGCCCCTGGATCATCTTGGCCTCTACTTTGCGGGGATTGTTTAGATCATGCCCCAGGTTCTGGAAAAAGGCAGAGGGGGAATGAGTACATAGTTTACCTTTGGCCCTTTCATAATGCTTCAAGTGTCATGAATACAAAACACCAATATGTCTGTCCCTGCAACACATACTTTACACTGCTGAAGGCAACACACCACAAGCTTTTGGACATCCCTAGCAATTTACACAAGCATCCAACCTATTTATTTGATTAAACTGACAATCTGCGGCCCCAGCGATTGCTTGAAGCTGGATCATCAGGGTTGCATTAGCTTCCTATCACAGACCACAGAAGTCTCACAAAATATATCTGAATAGAGCAAAAACTTTAATCAAAAAGTAATAAAAGCTAAACCTGAATTCCACTACAGGGTAATTATATATATAAAAAATAAATAAATCTTTAGAATAGCTCAAATGTGTCATATGATATCACGCACTTCACGGGGTTTAAGAAATATCAAAAAGGATGTATTCACACGTTCAAATAAATATCCATCACTCGGTATTCACAGAAGATTCAAGATGTCTCAAGGAATTTTAAATCTCCAAAAGGCGATTTTCATTACACTCACGTAGGCTTATGTTCTCCACGTATAAAGCTGAAAATATTAACTCGGAAGATTATAAATATCAAAGGAATAAGACGATGGATGAAGAGGAATATAGAAAATACGAAAAATACGAAAACAAAAACAAAATGTAACCGTCGCAAAATATACCAATTCAAATATTTCAAAACTGAACTTGAAACATTTCTATCATATTCAGGAAAGCCAGCCCGGAAAGCCTTTTAATATAAGTATGGTTCTAGACAAGGAGAAAAAAATTACACCGAAGCCGCCACGGAGACAAAGATTTAAATTCCGAGGCATTTAAACGGCCGGCGCGTACCCAAGCCTCATGGCGCCGAGACGTTACGATTCTTGTCTTTCTTACACTTTTCTCGCCCTTTCTTCCGTTTTCTCAACTTGAAACTTACACTATTGAGATGTGTGGTAGTTCTCATAGACATGATGGACAAAAATCAACCGGAATTTTAGGAATACGTGGCTTTTTTCACTGCGAAATCTCCTCAAAACAAGTCCTCTCTCAAGCGACGCCGACT
>NC_091552.1:49745362-49762862 GCF_042767895.1 Penaeus vannamei
TACTGATCTAGCCTTTCCCGTGTATTTGCTGTTGTGTTGTGCTTGTGACCGGCGAATAAACGTGACAGCAGAGCGCTCTTTCGGACTGCGCTGCCACAGTCGAAATATCACTTAGAACTTCAACTTCATCACCGTCAATATAGATATGATTTTGCTTATCACTGTCTTCATCTTTTATGATTTTAAGATGAATATCATCATATTCCCTTCCCTTCCACCAGCAGGACAGTCATGGCCAGATTCTCTCTCGTCCTCGGGCTGCTCGTGGTGTCGCTGACGGCGTTTACCGAAGCCAGGAGCCCCATTCCCCCAAGTAAGTGAGGAAACCATGCCAACAAGATTTTTTAAAAATATATTATTCAGACATCATTACCTTCCCAAGACGAAAACTACAATCTTCACTCTTCGAAAGGATTCAGGCCAGGAGGATCTGTTATAAACCCCTGTAACACCGTCTGCCCCGCCCTCTACGCCCCTGTGTGCGGCAGCGACGGGCAGACGTACCCCAGCCAGTGCAATCTGGAAGCGGCCAGGTGCAGGAACCGGAGACTGAGAGCCGTGAGCCAGGGAGAGTGCGGTGAGTTGCGGTCTCTCTCTCTTCTGTTTTTTTTTAATCAATTATTTCCTTTCATTTTCGCTCTTATTATTGTTGTTGATTTGTTTGCGGTGGTTGTTGCTTGGTGAGGAACCCATGCCAACAAGATTTAAAAAATATTCAACCATTGCTACCTTAAGGAGAAAAAACGAAAAAGGATATTATTCCCTCTTCATCAGGATTCAGGCCAGGCACAGGAGGGCGCCCTTCCTGTGGCATCAGCATCTGCCCCGCCATCTACGCCCCTGTGTGCGGCAGCGATGGGCAGACGTACCCCAGCCAGTGCAATCTGGAGGCGGCCGCGTGCAGGAACCGGAGACTGAGAGCCGTGAGCCAGGGAGAGTGCGGTGAGTTGTGGTCTCTCTCTCTCTTCTTTATTATTATTTATACTCATTATCGCTTTTGTTATTGTTGTTGCTTTGTCACTCGGTGAGTTGCGGTCTATCTCTCTCTTCTTCATTAGTTATTTATATTCATTATCGCTTTTGTTATTGTTGTTGCTTTGTCATTCGTGTTAATGGAGATGGTGATTGCTAACTTGCATCGCTTCAGTTATATTATTGCTTTGAGTTATATGATGATACTTGTAATCCTAATGGTGAGGAGGTTGATAGTGACAAAAAGGATAATTATGATAATCATGGAAGGAATGATAATCAAAATAATAATTGTAACAATAATGATTATGATAATAATGATGAGAAGAACTAGAAGCACTCAGAGAGCGCATACCTCCGCCAAAGCAATAGGGTCACTGATGCAATAAGAAAATTCACGCTGGAAGAATATCCATTAATAATGATAATAACGATAATAATAATAATGATAGTGATAACAATTGAAATGTCAAAAAGGTTTTTATCTATCTCGTAATGTCAATGAATCCTTCAAAAAAATCCTCTGGTAAAAAGATCATAAAATCTGTTCATAACTTTTTGAGTTATCTTGCTAACCAACAAACAAAGTAACAAACCAACGCTACCAAAAACAATTATAATAGCAATAATAGTAATAAAGTAAGACAAAGGACAATGATAACTAGAAGCTAAGGCAGTAGGGTCACTGATGCAATAAAGATATTTACACTTGAAGAATTCCATTAAAGTGACCTCTTTCTCAAGTACTCTGATAACGTCTGTGAACATAATCCTCTTGGCGAAGGCATTAAATGTAATGATATAATAGTTGCTGATACATTTCTAAAAAAAAAAAAAAATCCTGGACTTGGAACATGATCCAGATAACCACCAAAATTCAGGACACATAAAAAATTTTCTCTCTCACTTTTTGAGCTATGCTGCTAACAAACAAACAAACAAAGAGCTAACCAACGCTGCCATAAAACACAACCTTTTGGCGAAAATAATAATGATGATCGTAACAATAATGAAATCGTTGCCTCCTTGCCCCCACAGCTCCTTCTCAAAACTGAAATCATTGCCTCCTTGCCCCCAGCGCCTTCTCAAAACTGCCCGACTGCTTGCCCCTTCAACTACGACCCGGTGTGTGGCAGCAACGGGAAGACCTACTCCAACGAGTGCGCTTTGGAGGCAGAGAAGTGCTCCGTCAGAGGACTCACCCTGAGACACAGGGGGGAATGTAAGGCGAAGCTGGGCGTATGGATGCGTTTGTGATTTAATGGTTATTCATCTTTCTGTGTGTCTGTTTGTCTTCGTGTGTGGGTGGATGTGTGTTTGTCTTTCTGTGTGTCTGCCTTCCTGTATGGGTGGATGTGTTTATCTTTCTGTGTATGCTTACCTGTAGGGGTGTATGTTTATCTTTTCTGTGTGTCTGAATGGAGACATATTTATCTGTCTGTCTACGTGTGTATGGGTGTATTTTTATTCTGTCTGTGTATCTGTATGGCTTTATGTTCATGTCTGTCTGTTTGGCTATATGTCTATCTATCTGTATGTCTGTCTGCTTGTCTGAATCTAAGCATGTCTGTCTATCTGTCTTTCTATCTGCCTGGGTATCTTTGTAACCATCAACACACACACACACACACACACACACACACACACACACACACACACACACACACACACACACACACACACACACACACACACACACAGACGCACATACACCTATACACAAACACACACTCATATTGTATAGATGTATATATCTATTATTTGTCTATCCATCCATTTGTCTATCCATACAAGTCCATCTGTCTATTACTGGATGCCGCCTACTTATTCATCTAGTGAAATTTAGTTGTTTCTGCTTGTTAATTAAATATTTAGAAAAAAAATGTCAAAACAATTTCTAGGTTTCTTATGATGATTCAATTTCGTGCAAGAAAAATGGGTTTGCCGAAAGAGAAAAAGAGGGAGCGAGAGTGAGAGAGAAAGATGAAGGGAGGGAAAGGGAGGGAAAGGGAGGAGGGGACGGGTAGGGAAGGGGGGAGGGAAGGAGGGAGAGAGTGAGAGGTAGTGAGGGAGAGGGAGAGAGAGAGAGAGAGAGAGAGAGAGAGAGAGAGAGAGAGAGAGAGAGAGAGAGAGAGAGAGAGAGAGAGAGAGAGAGAGAGAGAGGGGGGGGGGAGAGGGGGGGAGGGGGAGAGGGAGGGAGAGAGGGAGAGAGAGAGGGGGGAGAGGGAGGGAGAGAGACACAGAGAGGGAGAGAGAGACAGAGAGGGAAAGAGAGAGAGAGAGAGAGAGAGAGAGTGAGACAACAAAAGAGAATCCAATTTCTAAAAAAAGTCTCGATCTTTATCCATTTCAGGCTAGACCCCACCGGAGCGAAATCCCCGCCCACGCCCCGCCCACGCTGACTCCCCACCCCAGTCTCCTCTGACACCCCTACCCCGCCCCCTCCTCACCCCCTCCCCCAGCTGAACGCCAACGCTACTCCGACCATCAATCAACACCAATCTAAAAAAAAAAAAAAAAAAAAAATGGGTCAAAATTGGTTCCTTTTTTGTAATTCAAAGATTATTTAGGCATTTGTAGAGCCATGCTTTGTTATGAGTTATGTTCTTCCAAATTAAACTTATTTGATTTTGTTATCTTCTTTTCCTTAACCCCCGGTTTTAATGTATCAATTATTGTAATCACCGAGGCATCACACTGCTCAGTGTACCAGGCAAGGTTCTCGCCCACATCCTTCTGAGACGTATCAGAGACCATCTACTGAGGCACCAGAGACTGGAGCAATCTGGATTCACTCCTGGTAAGTCCACAATAGACCGTATCCTCGCGCTTCGAGTCATTGTAGAGCGCCGTCGTGAGTTCGGGCGTGGGCTGCTTGCAGCCTACATCGACCTCAAGAAGGCGTTCGATACGGTGCATCGGGAGTCACTTTGGGAGATCCTGAGGCTGAGAGGAATACCAACAAGGATTATTGGACTAATAGCAAGCCTGTATACTGGTACTGAAAGTGCTGTAAAGTGTGGTGGGGGCCTGTCGAGCTTCTTTCCTGTTAGTTCAGGAGTGAGGCAAGGCTGTGTCCTTGCACCAACTCTTCAACACTTGCATGGACTGGATACTGGGCAGAGCTACTGTTCAAAGTCATTGTGGGGCAACGCTGGGCAATATCAAGGTTACAGACCTTGACTTTGCTGATGACGTTGCCATTCTATCTGAGTCTTTGGAAACCCTAGTGGCGGCTCTCGATGCATTTAGCAATGAAGCGAAGCCCCTGGGTCTAGAGGTCTCCTGGACCAAGACCAAGGTCCAGGAATTTGGGGACTTGTTAGGAGAACTTGTTCAGTCGGTACGTGCTTGCGGCGAGGACATTGAAGTCACAGAGAGCTTTACATACCTTGGTAGTGTAGTTCATAACTCTGGGCTGTCAGACCATGAAGTCAGCAGACGGATTGGCCTGGCAGCAGGGGTCATGAACTCTCTCAACAAGAGTATTTGGAGATGTCGGTACCTGTGCAGAAGGACCAAGCTACGGGTTTTCAAGGCCCTGATAATGCCAGTTTTGCTATACGGTAGCGAAACCTGGACATTGTCCTGTGCCTTGGAGGCTCGTCTTGAAGCCTTTTGCAATAGGTCCTTGCGCCAGATCATGGGGTACTGTTGGCAGGACCATGTGTCCAACCAACGGTTGCACCGTGAGACTGACACAAGCCCTGTTATCTGCACAATCCGTGATCGCCAACTCAGGCTATACGGCCACCTGGCTCGCTTTCCTCAGGATGATCCTGCCCATCAGGTCGTCTCTGTTCGAGACAACCCTGGGTGGAGGAGGCCTGTGGGACGACCGAGGAAGTCATGGCTTGGGCAGTTCGACCAAACCTGCCGTGAAGAACTAGAGATGGGCCGAGTCCCTGCCTGGCGTCTAGCCATGAGGGATCCTCGTAGGTGGAAGCGAAGGGTGGATGCGGCTATGCGCCCCCGGCGGCGTCAGCCCCCATGATGATGATGATGAATTATTGTAAATATTTCCTATATAAATTAACCGATTTTGGGAACATCGAACGAGAAAGAATACAAATAAAAAAGAAATGAGGAAAAAATACATAAATAAGAAATAAATGAAAATAGAATATACATACAGTGTTTCATATATATATATATATATATATATATATATATATATATTTATATATATATATATACACATATATACATACACACACACATATATATACATATATGTATGTATGTATGTATATATATACATATATATATATATTTATATAGATATAGATATATATGTATATACATATTTGTATATATGTATATATATATACACACACACACATATATATATATATATATATATATATATATATATATATACATATACATATATACATATATATATATATATATATATATATATGTATATATATATATATATATATATATATGTATACACACACACACACACACGCACACACACACACACCCACACACACACACACACACATATATATATATATATATATATATATATATATATATACATATATATAGATAGATAGATAGATAGATAGATAGATAGATATGTTTGCATATTTACTTATTTATTTATTAATAATATTCAAATAGTATGAAGCCAGAAAAGAAACAAAATATGAACAAATATGGACAATATAATTGAAAAGATAAAATGTAAATAAACAGATAAATGTTACATATCATGGCAGCCAAAATGATAAATACATAGATAAAATAACAGAGATGGATAGACACAGATAAATAGATGAAGAAACCTAGATAGATGAATGGAAAGATAAGCAGATAGACAGATAGATAGATGGAAAAATAGGTAGATAGACAAAGAGAATAGATAGATAAACATGCAAATAACGAAAGACTTAAGAACTGAAGAATAAACCCACCTGCAGGAGAATTAAAAGTCTGTTTATATCTCGTTCTTTGATATTAATTTATACTGTGGGCTTATATTACTGTCAATGGATTGATATCAGTTTCAATTCATTACTATTGATAAATCAATTTGAATTACATTTCATTACTATTCAATCTCTATTCAGTCTGTTATCCGTTTTATCAAATTTCGTATCAGATACAAATATATATATATAATTTTATGGTATTAAATGATATCATTCTTCACACGTATTTTATATGCATCATTAAACTTGGATTATTGTCTAGATATATAGAAAATTAGATGAGGTGTTTTACTAAAGAAAAAAGAAATTCTGTGAGATTGCATGTTCTTATCCTTCTTAAAAATGACACACATACTCACGCATATACACACATACACACATAAACCTACACACACACCTGCACACATAAACACACACATACACAAACATAAGCACGCACACACATAAACACTCATACACAAACATAAGCACACACTGTATTTATTGTATATTGGTTTATGCAGTGCAATAAACAAGAGAGCAACGCTGGGAATCTTATAATCACCAGACTGTGATCCTACACACTATAACTGTAATCTAATATTTATCCATTTATGATAGTGTATGGTCCAACTTTATTATTCATATCCGTTTTCTTTATCATCTGATGTTTAGAGAACGGCAGAAATGCTGCTACGGAAAAGCGGGCAGCCTTGAAGGTGCTCTTACAAGTCGCACATACATGCAAACACTTACCCACAAATGTGTGTATACATATATGTGTGTATGTGTGTGTGGATATATGTATATGTATATATATACATATATATACAAATATATATATGTGTGTGTGCATATATATAAGATAAGAGAGAGGGGGAAGGAAACATAGAGAATGAGAGAGAGAGGGTGAGAGGAAGGGGGAAAGGATGACAACAAGAGAGGGGAGGTCGCCAATAACACGTGTTCTAAAAAGCCTCGGATATTGAACATTTTTTGTACAACGCAACAATCTTACCTTCCTAAATACTTGGGGAAAACCCGTGAGCAAATAAGGAAAAAAAATATCAGTATCCTTCCCACATTGACGGAGGCGGGATTCCGGGAAGCAAAAAAAAGTTGTCCTTCGAGATCCATCCATTGCTTTATCATCAGGATCCCTTTGCTTTGCGCCGCAGTTGGTTCCAGGCTCTTGCGCCGCGCGGTCGACCTCCCTGCATTCGAATCCGTTTTCTTTGAGGTAAGTCTTCGGGGGTAGTTCAGCAGATCTCTCCGATTTATGTATTGCTGTTTGTTTGACTTTACTAACGTGTTCTAGAAATGCATCGGTTTATGGTAATGTATCATTTTCAAGTTCTTGCTGTGCTACCTTCTTTCAATATTGTTGTAACCATTATCATTTTTGTTGTTTTTAGTTATAACAAGGATGATGATGGCGATAATGATAGTAACGAGAATAATGATCATGATAATACTGATAATAATAATGGTAATACTAATGCTACTACTACTAATAATAAGGATAACTAATTGTAATAAAAATAATAATAATTATAATTATAAAAATGAAGTAATTGTTATACAAATAGCAATGCCAATAGTGATAACAAGATGATAATGATAATAAAAATAAAAATGATAATAATGAAAATTATATTAATGATAATGATGATTATTGCGATAATGATGATAAAACGCAAATAATGATTATTTTTATCATCATAATTGATAATACTATTATTATCATTATTATCATTAGAGTGATCATAATAGTAATAATAATAATTACTGTTGTTATTATCATTACTGTCATTATCATGATTATTGTTATCATCACTATCATTATCATCATCATCAACATTATCATTATTATCATTATCATTATTGTTATAATTATTATTATTGTTATTACTATCGCAATTATTAATCTTATTACTATTACTTTTAATGATTAATCATTGTTATTATAGATGTTGCTATCATTAATGTTATTTTCATAATGATAATGATATTATTATTATCAATAATGGTAATAAAGATAACAGTAATAGTAATGATAATGATAGTAATCATCATTATCATCATCATTATTATCATTACTATGATGATAATGATAATGATAATAACAGTAATGGTAATTAAAAAGAAAATAGAAATTATAATAATCATTATCATTATTATTATTTTTTTATCATTGTCATTATTATTACCATTATCATTAGTTCTTATTTCCATTATTATTATTAACATTATCAATTGTTCTTATTTCCATTATTATCATTATCATCCTCATCTTTGTAGTTGTCTTATCGCTCAAGTACGAACAGCAAATATTAACATTTATTTTTTCGATAATAATTTGATCATGGAAAAGAGGTATTATCCAGATTTAACATTTTTTGGCTAGCCGATGCACAAAACTTTAGTTACTCCTGAAATACATGCTCCATCCGCTCACCAAAGAAAACGGGAATGATACTGATAGCCAATCACAACACGCGGTCTGTAACCATTCGGCGCGGTTAGATAAAAACAAGACTAGGAAAATCCGGCTTCGCTCACACTGGGTGTTGACCCTGACCTTGCGCATGGTAGTGTACTTGTGGTGCTGCTGTGTTGTGCTTGTGACCGGCGAATAAAGGTAACGGCAGAGCGAGCTTTCTCTCGGACCACGCTGCCACAATCTAAATATCTCATTGACCTTCAGGTTTATCAGCGGTTCCCTACAATCATCACCGTCATTGTAGATATAATACTGCTTATCATTATCATCATCATCACCGTCATTGTAGATATAATACTGCTTATCATTATCATCATCATCACCGTCATTGTAGATATAATACTGCTTATCATTATCACCATCTTTTATGATTTTAAGATGAATATCATCATATTTCCTTCCCTTCCGCCCACAGGACAGTCATGGCCAGATTCTCTCTCGTCCTCGGGCTGCTCCTGGTGGCGCTGACGGTGTTTTCCGAAGCCAGGAGCCCCACTCCCCCACGTAAGTGAGGAACCCATGCCTACAAGATTTTTTTTTTCTCTCTCTCTCTTCTCCTTTTTATCTCTAATTTACTTTCATTTTCGCTCTTATTATTGTTTTTGATTTGTTTGTGGTGGTTGTTGCTTGCTTGAGTTTTGTAGGTGGGTATTCATGGTATGTAATGTAAGGTTAAGTTGCATTGTTTTAGTTACATTATTGCTTTGAGTGGTATGATATTAGTAATCTTAATGGTGATAAGGTTGATGATGATAATGATGATGACTGTTATGATAACATAAATAGTAGAAATTATGATAATGATGGAAATGATAATAGCAGTAATAGTAGTTGTAATGATAATAATAATAATGATCATGACAATGATTATGTCAAAGATAATGATAATGGCAAAGGTGATCATAATAACAATAATGGCATTATTAATAATGATAGTAACAAGAAGAAGAACAATAAGAATGATAATGACAATAATCATCATAACTAACAATAATAACAACAACGATGACAGCAATAACACTAATAACAACCCCAACCATTCTGATTACCAAACAATACCAACAAACACACACAAAACACACGCAAGAGACCTTAAACATTGCTCCCTTGCCCTCAGCTCCTCGGAACTGCCAGACCGGTTGCCCCTTCAACTTGAATCCGGTGTGTGGCAGCAACGGCGTGACCTACCCCAATATATGCGTTTTTGAGAATGCCAAGTGCCATGACACGAAACTGACACTTAGGCATGAGGGAGAATGCAGGCCCGGGCGAGGTACGTGGCTTTGGGTGCGTTGTATGTTTGTTTGGGTTGATGGGGGGGGGGGGGTGTAAGGCTATGTAGTCTGTATGGGAGTGTCTGGTCGTCTCTGTGGGTTTATGGGTGTGTGGTCGTCTCTGTGGGTGGATGGGTGTGTGGTTGCCTCTGTGGGTTTATGGGTGTGTGGTCGTCTCTGTGGGTGGATGGGTGTGTGGTTGTGCATGTGGGTGGATGGGTGTGTGGTTGTGTCTGCGAGTGGATGGGTGCGTGGTCGTCTCTGTGGGTGGATGGGTGTGTGCTTGTCTCTGTGGGTTTATGGGTGTGTGGTCGTCTCTGTGGGTTTATGGGTGTGTGGTTGTGTCTCTGCGGGTGGATGGGTGTGTGGTTGTGTCTGCGGGTGGATGGGTGTGTGGTTGTCTCTGTGGGTTTATGGGTGTGTGGTTGTGTCTCTGCGGGTGGATGGGTGTGTGGTTGTGTCTGCGGGTGTATGGGTGTGGTCGTGTCTGTGGGTTTATGGGTGTGTGGTCGTCTCTGTGGGTTTATGGGTGTGTGGTTGTCTGTGGGTTTATGGGTGTGTGGTTGTCTCTGTGGGTTTATGGGTGCGTGGTTGTGTCTGTGGGTGGATGGGTGTGTGGTCGTCTCTGTGGGTTTATGGGTGCGTGGTTGTGTCTGCGGGTGTATGGGTGTGGTCGTGTCTGTGGGTTTATGGGTGGAAATCTGTATGGGTGCATGTTTGACTGTGTGAATGGCCATGTGGTTTCTGTATGGATGTATGTGGATGTTTATCTGTCTATGTGGGTATATGTTTGACTGCATGTGTGTATGTGTCCGTATGGCTGTGTATGTTTGGCATGTGTGGATTGTTTGTGTGGGCGTATGGCTGTGAGTCTTGTATGAGTGTACGAGAGAGAAAAAAAAGAAAAGAACCAAAGTGAATCTAATATATAAACATTTAAAAAAATACCGATCTTTATCCATTTCAGGCTAGACCCCACCGGAGCAACATCCCCGCCCACGCCCCGCCCACGCCCCGCCCACGCTGACTCCCCCTCCAATCTTCTCTGACCCCCCCCCCATCCTAATTTTTACAAGGGGCCACGTGAGAAACCCGAATTGTGTCAGAGGGCCACAACAACGATACCCTGAGCTTAATTCTGCTCAAAAATTTTCCATTGTAAAATACACTAAATTATATATATAGCGCATTATATATTTGATAAATCATATATTTACTAAATACATATATTTACTAAATTATATATTTACTAAATCATATATTTACTAAATTATATATTTACTAAATTATATATTTACTAAATTATATATTTACTACAATATATATTTACTAAATCATATATTTACTAAATCATATATTTACTAAATTATATATTTACTAAATTATATAATTACTAAATTATATATTTACTAAATTATATGATTAATAAATTATACATTTACTAAATTGTATATTTACTAAATCATATATTTACTAAATTATATATTTACTAAATTGTATATTTAGTCCCTATCCGGCATCTCGCGGGTCGGACAGGGACGCACAATGGACCCGGATGTGGCACGCGGGTCGTATGGTGCCCAGGTCTGCCCCCTCCTCTCCCCCCTCCCCCCCCCCAGCTGAGTGCCAACGCTACTCCGGCCATCAGTCAACACCAATAATAAAAAAAAAAAAAAAAAAAAAGGTCAAAATTGGTTCCTCTTTTGAAATTCAAAGATTATTTAGGTATTTGTAGAGCCATCCTTTGTTACGAGTTATGTTCTTGTTCTTCAAAATTAAACTAATTGGATTTTGGATTCTGATTTTCCTCTAACCCCGTGTTTTAGTAGATCAATTATTGTAGATGTTTTTCTTTTAAAATAAACCGATTTCAGGAACACCGAACAAGAAATCAGATTTGAAAGTAAATAAAAAATAAATAAGAAATAAATCAAAATAAGATACATACAGTGTGAGTATATACACATATATGTGTATATATGTATATATATATATATATATATATATATATATATATATATATATATATGTACACATACATATTTATATGTATATACATATATATATATATATATATATATATATATATATACATATATATAAACATACATGTATATATATATATATATATATATATATATATATATATATATATATATATATATGTGTGTGTGTGTGTGTGTGTGTGTGTGTGTTTATTCATTTATAACATTCAAATAGTACGACCCCAGAAAAGAAACAAAATATGAACAAATATGGACAATATAATTTAATAGATAAAATGTAGATAAACAGATAATTGTGATATATGTTATTACAACCAGATTGATAGATACATAGATAAAATGACAGAGATATAGATAGATAGATGGACAGATAGACAGATGGATAGATAAACAGATAAATAGAGCTAGAAGATGAATTGAAAGATAGGTAGATACACAAACAGATAGATGGAAAAATAGGTAGACAGACAGACAGACAGACAGGTAGATAAACATGCAAATAACTAAAGACCTAAAACTGAAAAATAAACCCACATGCAGGAGAATTAAAACTGTTTATATCTGCATATTTGATATCAATTTAAACTATGGATTTCTATTACTATCACTTGATTGATATCAACTTTATTTCATTACTACTGATTAATTTGAATTACATTTCATTACTATTCAATCTCTATTCAGTCTGTTATCAGTTTAATCAAATATCGTATCAGATACAAATATATATAGTTTTTTGTTATTAAATGATATCATTCTTAATATATTTTATCTGCATCACTAAACACAGATGTCTAGATGACACAAACACACATTCACACAAACATAAACCTACACACATACCTGCACACATTAACAAACCCACACGTACACAAACATAAATACACACACGCACACAAACATAAATACACATAAAAATACACACATACACAAGCAAAAGCACCCACACACACATAAACACACACACACATAAAAATATACACATACACACACACACGCACACACAAACACACACACACACACACGCACGCACACACACACACATACACACATCTTTCCATATAATTCATCCTCACCCTTCGTTTCTCCTCCCGAGTCTGTTGTTCGCGTTCGAAAAAGGCTCGAAAAGGCGCCTCGAAGCGTTTCGAAATTCTCTCGCGCAGATTCGGAACGCAAGGAGTCGAGCGAATGGGTGAAGGACAGTGCTCAGCTGTCTCCTTTTCCGTAGCAGCATTTCTACCTTTCTCTAAACATCAGATGATTAAGAAAACGGATATAAATAATAACATTGGTCCATACACTAAAATGAATATTAAATTACAGCTACAATTGGATTGGAGTCTGGTGATTAGAAGATTCCCAGCGTTAATTTCTTGTTTGCCGAAAACATTATACAGTAAATACATTACCAAGCCAATATTGTAACATTCAACAACATTAAATACACCCGCATCACTTTACAGAAAATGTATTCGATGTATAACTTAAGAAAATTCGACACTGAACGTATAAACTTGATTTATCTAAAAAGTATACGACTATTCATTGTGAGTATGTTGTAGAGCTGAAGAATTAAGTCACTCTATAGGACTGTGGCTCTAACTTATGAGATGTCCAGCTAGAACACCAGCTGACGTGACATCGGATGAAATGACGTTCGGTCTGCCACAACATATCAGCTCATATCTGGATGGTTTCAGCAATTTTAACTTTTTTAGTTTAATTTATCTGAACATAGGAAAATATGTCAATAGTGTTTTAAACACTTTCCTTTTGCATCAAACCATACTCATGAAAAAAAAAAAATAAAATAAAAAATACGGCCTTCTAAACAAAAAAAACAAACAAAAAAAAAAGAATCGGAAGTGACGTCACCACCCATCGATCGTCTTTTGTTTCCGTTCCACAGCCTTCTTCAAGAGAAAAATCTGTTTGCCCTTACAAGGTCCGACTCCCCTCCCCCCCTCCCGTAAGGGCCAATTGGATAGTCTTTTTATTATTAGTCTTGATTTCTTCTTTTTTTGTTTGCCTAAATTACACACATATAGCTCTAATTATAGCTTAAAATTGTCCAGTAGAATAGCTTGTTTTCTTTTTTTCTCGCTTTTTTCCCCTTTGCTCCCCTCTACAGGCCAGCAGGAGAGTTTTTAGTTATTAGTCTTTTTTACCCTAAATTATATCTACATACCTCTCGTCATAGCTTCAAATCGCCCCATAGAATAGCTTATTTTCCCCTTTTTTCTCGCTTTTCCCCCAAATCCCCAGCTGATGGTGCACCCTACGCCCGACAATTTACCCTCGTATCCCCTGTACGGGCCAGTAGGAGAGTTTTTTTTGGCTATTAGTCTTTTTTACCCTAAATTATACCTACATAGCTCTCGTTATAACTTAAAATTGCCCCATAGAATAGCTTATTTCCCCCCCTTTTCTCTCGCTTTTCCCCCCAAAACCCATCAGCTGATGGTGCTCTCTTCGCTCAACAATTTACCCTCGTATCCCCTGTAAGGGCCAGTAGGAGAATTTAATAGATTTTTTGCTATTAGTCTTTTTTACCCTAAATCATACCTACATAGCTCTCGTTATAACTTAAAATCACCCATAGAATAGCTTATTTCCCCCCCCTTTTCTCTCGCTTTCCCCCCAAAACCCACCAGCTGATGGTGCACCCTTCGCTGAACAATTTACCCTCGTATCCCCCTCCAAGAAAAAGCTGAAATGACACCCCCGTTGGAACAAAGACCACTCTCTTTTGTTTTTCTTTTCTTTTCTTTTGCAGTGAGTGGTAATGGCAGATCTGTCTTGTGAAAATAACTTTTTTGTTATTCTCTTCCTAGAATGATAGTCTTTGTTTGTTTATCCTTCTGCGTCTGTCTGTCTGTCTTCCTGTATGGTGTATGGTTGTCTATCTTTTTGTGTGTCTGTCTGTCTTCGTGTATGAATGTATGTGTAAGTAATCTTTCTATCTGTATTTATCTTTCAATTTCTCTTTCTATCTTACTCTTTTTCTTCCTTCTCAATATCCTATTTCCTTTTCTTTGTCTGATTATTTCTTCTTTTCATTTTTCTTTCAATTCTTTTTATTCTTTTTAATCTTCTCATGTGTCCTCCCCGTCTTTTTCTTCTCCTTACCCTTCTTTTCATTATCTTTCTAATTCTCCTCTTTTTCCTTCTCCATCTCCTCCCCCTTCTCTTTCTCCTTCCCTTTCTCATCCATCTTCTTCTCCTTCTCGTTGCACTCCCTGTTCTTGTTCATGTTTCTTTTTCTTCTTCTTATGCGTCCTCTTCCTCCTCTTCTTCTTATCGCTTTCCTTTTTCTTATCCTCACCCTTCTTATCTCCTCCTTCGCCTCCTTCATCTCCTTCTTCTTCTTCTTCCTTCTCCTTTCCCTTCTTCTCCTCTTTTTCCTTCTCCTCCTCCATCTCATTTTCCTTCTTCTTCCCCTTTTCCTTCTCCTTCTCCTTCTCCTCCTCTTTCGCCTCCTCCATCTCCTTCTCCATCTCCTTTCCCTTCTTCTCCTCCTCCTTCTCCTCCACCTCCTTCGCCGCCTCCATCTCCTTTTCCTTCTTCTTCCCCTTCTCCTTCTCCTTCTCCTCCTTCTCCGTCCTCCACCTCCTTCTCCTTCTCCTTTCCCTTTCTCCTTCTCCTTCTCTTCCTTCTTCTTCTCCTCCTTCTCCTTCTCCTTCTCCTCCTTCTCCTCCTTCTTCATCTCCTCCTTCTCCGTCCTCCTTTTTCCATGGCGACGATCTTGGCGATGTTTTAGAGTTTCTTGAAGAAATAGCCAATAAAGATGATATTAACAAAGATGTGATAATGACAATGATACTACTACTAATGATAATACTAGTGATAATGATGATAACCATAATAATTATGGTAATGATAATGATAATAAAGATAATAGCAATGACAATAATAATGATAATGATAATAATGATAATAATAATGATAATAATAATGATGATAATAATGATAATGATAATAAGGATAAAGAAAATTCTAATAATAATAATGATAATAATGATAAAGAAAATAATAATAATAATGATAATAATTATAAAGAAAATGATAATAATGATAATGATAATAATGATAAAGAAAAATATAATAATAATATTGATAAAGAAAATTATGATAATAATGATAAAATGCCTTACTTCCAGATGACCTAAAATTTTATTCGATCTGAAAATGAACTTACATAAACTACAAAGAATAAAAACTCAAATATAAACTGAATTCTTTCGCAAGGAAATTTTGGCAAGAATTTCATCTGGCTGCGAGGCGAAGACAAGAAAATAGCACACCAATTTTAGCGCAAATAACACGCCAATTTCAGCGAAAATAAGCACGGTGAATCTCCCTGTATCTTTATGTGTGAATCCGTGCACTCTGAGAACATATGATGATATTCTTAGCTGTTCACTAGAATGTTCTTGTTCAGGTGTGGGATTAAGGGTAGAATTATTTTTCTTCTTCAATATGGCAATTTATATTTATTTATTATTGGAAGATTGAAATTTGCTGAACAGTGTTATGCTTGTGGGACTTGTGAATGTATCTGTTCCTACACACACACATACACACACACACGCATATATATATATATATATATATATATATATATATATATATATATATATATATATATATATATATATATATATATATATACATATATATAGATATACGTATATATACATATACATACATACATATACAAATATTTCTGTTTTACATTTTATGCATTTACGTCTCTATTTATTATTTCTGTTTATGGCTTTCATATATTACAAATTTTAAAAACCTACATTTTTCTGTTTTAGTCTTAAATATTTCAGACAATCATTTACATACTTATTTTTAAGTCGTTTATTTGTCTCTATCATTTATACGGTTCAGGCTACATCATTACGTCATCTATACATATCCCTGTATCATTGATATATATAGATGGTATAAAAATATGTATAAATGACGAAACCTCGTCGCCGCCATCTTTGTTTCGTCCTCCTTCCCGCGCGCGCCTCCGCCACCTGCATTATGGCGCTGACTCGGCAATCCAGACTTCCTTCCGAGGCAAAAATACCGCCTTAACCGCCTGATTTCCGAAAACAAAAACATCCGTCTGTCGTGAATTATCATTAAAAGTTGTCTCATTGTGATCCGGTCAATATTTTGCTCGAATGTCCTCGCAGGTATTTGGTTTAGGCACGTAACCCTCCGAGGGGAAATTTCAATATCAAGTTATGCACACACATACACACTAAAACAAATAATCTAGCACTCAGAGGGCACATACCTCCACCAAGATAATATGATAATAATTAAAACGCCAAAAAGTTGTCCCTAATTCGTATTGCTAATAATAATAAATAGTTAATCAATAGGGGAAACGGATGCAATTATTTACAAAATTCCTACTGGATCCTGATCATAATCCGGATCAAAACCAAATTTGAATAACAGCCAAGACACCTCGTAAAAAATAATCCACAAAAAACTATTCACAACTATTCGAGTTATCCTGCTAACCAGCTAACAAACTAACTAAATAACCAACTAAACCCAACCTCCTTGGCGGAAGTGACAAAGACAAGCGCGCAAAGAAGTGACAAAGAACAAACAAAGAACTCCATTCCCCGATAGATGAAGATCGCCAAGCGCCCCGCCAGCGTACGCGAGGGTGACGCAGCGCAAGAGGCGTTTCCCAAGCAATCTATGGAGATGCGGGCGTGACGGAGGCCGGCCGCCCGTTTCGCGCCATTCCGGTGCTCGACGCCGAAGGGACAGGGCGCCTCCTCGCCTTCGCCGCCGCCGCCACCG
>NC_091552.1:49782862-49795362 GCF_042767895.1 Penaeus vannamei
CACCCCTGGTTGGGAAACCCTGCCTTACAGCTACTTAGATAATGCTCCCCTACTTTAATATCCATTCGACCACCTGACAAATATTCTACTTGGTCTCCGGGAATGGTAGTTCACCCTCCAACCTCCCCCAGGAACCCTTTGTCCCGATGCATGTGGCTTCAACTACGACCCCGTCTGTGGCAGCAACGGAAGAACCTACAGTAACGAATGCGAACTGGAGAGGGAGAAGTGTAATGGCAACCGCTTCTTGATGAAAGTGAAGGAAGGGCCTTGCAGTAAGTTCATTGTCCCTGTAGTTTTTCTTTTCCTGGTTATAGTTATAGGCTTAAAGAGGGCCATGTGGTAGGTCAGTGTAAGTCAATCCTTTTTCCAAAACATGTGCTTTGAAATAAGCCTACATATGATTGAAGCAAAAACCTCGAGAAACAATGACGTAACTTTTTACTGTAGGATATTCAACTGTCAAAAAATAATAATGTTACTCCTACTGAAATAACATAGAATCTATAGGGAACATTTGACATTATTTCCAGTGAGTTCTTACGTCCCATTTCCTTCTAAAACGCAGATTAGGTTGCGAGTTCGAGGAAGACGCAGCGGGAGGACTGTTAACGGTCGCTGGCGGCCTCCCGAACCTTCAGCTTCATGTTCGGTTCATGTTACTCTTAAATAAACCATTGCTTAAACAGACTGAATATTTTGTCTTCATTTTCCCCCAAAAGTTGTTGGATTTTATATCATACATTCAATGTTTTGTGAATAATATGTTACATGCACTTGTATACGGAAAAAAATGCATCAAATTGAATTAGACGAGGTATTTGAAATAAACCTTCAGCCAATTAGATTTAATAACTGAAGTAATATGTGAGATGTAGAGGAAACGCCAGACCAACTACGAATATATAATCAATTAGAAAACACTGCACAAGTCAAAATATAAATTAATTTTGAGGGGCAGCAAGAACCGCAAGCCCTTCCCCTAAATATTCCAAGAGACCAACAAATGTCCAAGGTTAATGAATTCGCGTGTGTCATATATTCACGGTTCTAAAAGATTTGTTCTGTCTTTGAAGGAGGCAAAGATGGAAGGAGAGAGAGAGAGAGAGAGAGAGAGAGAGAGAGAGAGAGAGAGAGAGTGAGTGAGTGAGTGAGTGAGTGGGAGGGAGAGAGAGAGAGAGAGAGAGTAAGTGAGAGAGAGGGAGAGAGAGAGAGAGAGAGAGAGAGAGAGAGAGAGAGAGAGAGAGAGAGAGAGAGAGAGCGAATGAGTGGGAGAGAGAGAGAGAATGAGAGTGAGAGAGAGAACGAAAGAAAGAGAGAAAAAGAAAGAAAGACACGGATGGAAGACAGGCAAAAAGTGAAGAAAAAAACATTAACCAACCCACAATACGGAATTACCTAACTACCCTCAGCTCCACAATCCTTTGCAAAGTCATCTCACTCTTTAGACCCCACTGTCAGGAAAACAGACAAACAAACATTATACATTTCAGTGATACAAATATATAGGGATAAAAATCGACCCATTGGCAATGAAAAAAATACCAGCATTTTTTTCTTTTCTTTTAACTATATTCGCAAAAAACAGAAAATGACCCTCAATGACCTAACGAGCTTTGATGTTTCGCTTAAAAAGGGGAATTTTATTTTTTTTATTCTGATTTTTATTACTATCATTTCGTTTTTTGTTTCTTGCGCAGAATTATGGGCGGATGTACCAAGGAGGCCAGTAAAGTGGGCGTCGACAGATCACGCCCATTGCAACGCTTTCAACTGCGTGAGGGTGGAATGCACTTGTAATGTTTACACTCGAATGTGTTTTTATTTTTTATTTTTTTATTTATTTTTTTATTTATTTATTTATTTTTTTTTTTACTATGATACAACATAATCTTTATTAATCTCTAGTACAGTATTATTTCGAACGTGAGAGCAGTATGGGTTCGATATGAAAGAAAAAAAAAACTTGGTTTAGTGACAAGTCTGTTTTTTTATTTGTATTTTTTGTGTGACCGGAATTCACTTGTAAGGGTAACGCACACACACGAATATGATGTTATATACTGCATATATATATATATATATATATATATATATATATATATATATATATATATATATATATATATACACGCACAGAAACATATACATGCATGTTTCTCTCTATATATACATACATATAAGAACATAACTTGCAAAGTCTCTCTCTTTATCTATTAATCTATTTCTAACTATCTATCTGTATTGTACAGCTGGCCGAATAAATTCGCTTAAAGGTACGATGTGCACACACACACACACACACACACACACACACACACACACACACACACACACACACACACACACACACACATATATATATATATATATATATATATATATATATATATATATATATGTATATATACGTGTGTGTTTGTGTGTGTATAATATACAAATAAACAAATATATATATACACATAGATACATACAATATATACATATATATATATATATATATATATATATATATATATATATGTACATACATATATATATATATATATATATATATATACATATATATACATATATATATGTACATGCATATATATATATATATATATATATATATATATATATATATATATATATATATACATATACAGTGTATATGTGTGCGAGTTGTGTGTGCGTATAATCTATGAATGAATGAGAGTGAGCACACTAATACAGATACTTGTAAAGCTACAGGTATATATTTAGCCTCCCTCAGCGACTAACCACATTACAGCCAACAATTCTCGACATCTCAAATGTTTTTTTTTAACTAACTTCGTCTCTTTAGACAAAGAACTCGATGTCTTTGTTAGACTTGGTCCGGCTCAGTTCTTTGTTTTTATAAATAGCCACTGATGTTTTGCGAAGCTTTTTACAAGTCAGTATCAAATATAGTTATCAGTGTTCGCCATTATCATCTACGTAATCACATAGGTCTATATATATATATATATATATATATATATATATATATATATATATATTTTCTTTTCTTTTCTCTTCTTTTTTTATATAAAAAGTGAAATGCTAGAATATCTGTACTAAAACCAAAACTAAGAAATAATTATATAATTTGTAGTAATAACATTAGGGTATGATTATCAAAATGCTGTTTTAAAAAGCTATTCACTCTCGCCCATGCCCTTTCTCCTCGTGTTAAGATCAATTCTATGTAAACAAAGTCTAACAAAGAAAGGTACACAGCGCAGCACCACTTAGTCCTTTGTGAACCACTGGGATCATCTGCGTCGCTTTTTTTACGTCGAAAATCCGCGAGTGCGATGGAAAATCATGTAATACTTTGTATGTTGTTTTACAGAGAGATTCTGTGGTGTGGGAACCTATGTACATGTATATACTGTACGGTATGAATCTCTATACTCATATACATATACCCATATTGTGTTGATAGAGAATTCAGACACGTCTTGATAGATAAAGGCAGTTTATGCATGATTTCCTGTAGTTATGAAAGGGTACACAGTAAAAACACAGACACGTTAAACATAAAAGGATTTTAAATAGATAGTTATTGCGAGAGAAATTCGCTATTGCGTGATGGATAACCCTAGAACATACGAGAAGGATGTATTTAGCTACTTATACAACAGTCTCTGGTCAATAGCAATTGTCCTGGTATGGCAGAAGGTGCTAGAAAGCCGCCATTAATAATGTCATCAGAAATCCCTTCGGGTCAGGGTTCTGCACAGAGCAATTGCGTCATAAAACATCACAATGGATTTCAAGGAATGCGCAATGCAAGTCGATGAGTCATTGGGAGATTAAGCACGTGTACCTCTCTCATTAATTCGATTCGAATAATCATAATTATCAATATGGATATGAGATGGAAACACTGATTACTTCATGTTACGTTATTACATTTGGGCAAGAAGGGAAAAAATAATGAAGAAAGGCATGTACGACAAACACTGCCATCTGTCGATTGTATAAATAACTGATTCTATTACAGAAAACGGCTACTAAGGGAAACCTAGCAAATGCCAACCAAGGGAAAAATGATATCAGCATTTTTGATACAATAAAGTTAATACCACAATTTTGCTACAAAACTGTGCAGAAGGAAATGTAAATGAATATATTAGTAATTAGTTAATATATATAATCATAATAGCTAACAAAATTGAGTTGAATCATGATGAGATACTGCTGACCAGGAATACATTTCGTTCCTTTCATAATCAAGCATTATTGAAAAAAGAAAAATATTAAAAAAAAAAACAAAATACTTACTTAAGAATTATCGATATTTTATGTCAACTGAATATTCAATATGCCAAAGTTACCAAGTAACAGGTTTACGAGACAAATTGTTTTATTGTTTCCACTATTGTTATTATTAATATCATCATCATTTATATTACTGTCATCATCAATATTAGTGTTGCTATGAAAATGATGATAATAATGATAATGATTATCATAATGATTACATTAGTAATAATATTAATAACAACAATTATTATGATTATCATTAATATCAACATCATTATCAACATCGCTTTCTTTATCATTTTCTTGAGCAATAATATCAATAACAATAATTATTATCATTATCATTAATATCAACATCACTATCATTAAAGTTTTCTTTGGCATTATTATCATCATCATTAATACCATGATGATGATGATGATGATGATGATGATAATAATAATATTAACAACAATGATAATAACAATAATAACAGTAATCATATAAATAATAACAATAATAATAATAATAATAATTTGCATTATCATCTTCCTCACCAACATCATTATTACCAATTTATTATTATTATCATCATTATAATTATTAAGATCATGCTCAACATCACCAGTTCATAAGTGCTCATACTTCTTACTATACCCACGTATGGTCACCACCTCGGTCATCACCATTATCATATAAGATCAAGCTTATGATCACCAGTTCATCACCATCTGAGCCTCAAGGTCACCCACCTCAGTATCACCATACGTAATGCACGCTCCCCAGCTGAGCATCACCTCATCACCACACAGGATCCTCAGTTGTGCATCATCTCAACACCATATACATACTCCCCCGTTTAGTATCACCTCATCACCTCACACACACCTAGCTGAGAGCATCACCTCATCACACACGCTCCCTAGATGAGCATCACATCAACACACCCGCTATCCTCAGCTGAGCATCACCTCATCACCACTCATGATCCTTAGCTGAGCATCTCCTCATCACCCCACACTTCCCCAGCTGAGAGCATCACCTCGTCACCACACGCTCCCTAGATCAGCATCGCATCAACACCACCCACTATCCTCAGCTGAGCATCACCTCATCACCACACGCTCCCTAGATGAGCATCACATCAACACCACCCACTATCCTCAGCTGAACATCACCTCATCACCACTCATGATCCTCAGCTGAGCATCACCTCATCACCACACGCTCCCTAAATGAGCATCACATCAACACCACCCACTATCCTCAGCTGAACATCACCTCATCACCACTCATGATCCTCAGCTGAGCATCACCTCATCACCACACGCTCCCTAAATGAGCATCACATCAACACCACCCACTATCCTCAGCTGAACATCACCTCATCACCACTCATGATCCTGAGCTGAGCATCACCTCATCACCACACGCTCCCTAAATGAGCATCACATCAACACCACCCACTATCCTCAGCTGAACATCACCTCATCACCACTCATGATCCTGAGCTGAGCATCACCTCATCACCACACGCTCCCCCAGCTGAGAGCATCGCCTCATCACACACGCTCCTTAGAAGAGCATCACATCAACACCACCCACTATCCTCAGCTGAGCATCACATCAACACCACCCACTTTCCTCAGCTGAGCATCACCTCATCACCACACGCTCCCTAGATGAGCATCACATCAACACCACCCACTATCCTCAGCTGAGCATCACATCAACACCACCCACTATCCTCAGCTGAGCATCACCTCATCACCACACGCTCCCTAGATGAGCATCACATCAACACCACCCACTATTCTCAGCTGAACATCACCTCATCACCACTCATGATCCTGAGCTGAGCATCACCTCATCACCACACGCTCCCCAGCTGAGCATCACCTCATCACAAACGCTCCCTAGATGAGCATCATATCAACACCACCCGCTATCCTCAGCTGATCATTACTTCATCATCACTTCATCACCACACGCTCCCCAGCTGAGAGAGCATCACCCTCCCAGTGCCCGAGTTTCCCTTCCTCCGCCTACCCCCCCCCCCCCCCATCCCTTCACCGCCCAACCGTCGACTTCATAAAACGTAAACAAACATCGCCGACCTCAGTGTCGAGGACCGAGGGAGAGAGTGAGGAACTTGCTCGTCTTTGTCCTCTCTCGCGAGCAACACGAAGCGTCTTTTGGTCCACCATGAGGATTTCTGTGACGACTGAGAATGAGATTTACCCCCTGGAGGTGGCTCAGGATTTGGAGCTGGAGAATTTCAAAGCCTTGTGTGAGATGGAGGTGCGGACTTTCTCTCTCTCTCTCTCTCTCTCTTTCGAAATGTTTGATATACTTTTGTTGTTGTTTAGACTTTTTTTTTGTTTTTTGGTTCCTATGTTGGGGTGGATTTGTTTTATTGTGTGTAGAGGAAGAGGGATTTTTTCCCCTAATTCTGTGGGTTTTAATCTTTTAATTCTAGGAGGGGTATTTCAAAGGTAGTCTGATAGAATTTGACATTTCTGGATGTGTATACACAGCCTGATGCCTATTATGATTGCTATTTATTACTATTTCCTGTTACCACCCGTACTGGAATCTGTGACTTCTGTCTGCCAGAGATGTAGGTACTCAGTATACCAAGACCAAATTTGATACATGTTAAGCCAGTTTTTCAAATGCTGAATACATGTTTTTTATAACGCACTGTCTATTGTTACGGCAGCCGTAATCAGCTCCAACTGCGCTAGTGTAATGGTAGTGCCTTTTGAGCATGCGCGTGCATGTTTGGGTTCTGGCTTTGCATTCCACGAAAATGGTGGGTGATGTGAATAACCAACCTAATCTTACTTAACCAACTTAAACTAACTTAACTCAACCAACCTAACCTAACCAACCTAGTCTAACCTAATCAGCCTTACCTAACCGAACCAACCTAACCAATTATGTTAGGTTGGTTATTTTAGGTCAGATTGGAAATGGGAAAAAGCCTCATCAGACGTAAGTAATTGTCAAAGTTACCAGATTACGTGCATGCGCAGTGGAGTGCCGTAACTCTAGAATATGGATAAGCGAATACAGCTTATCTATATTGTGCCTTTCTATAATATGTCAGTGACGTTAATGTTGGGAAATATATACAGGCGAATAAAATTTTGAAAGAGCCATTCACCCAAAATCCTTGGCTGAAAGGGCCTTGATTCCAGACTGGGTTATCACATGCTTTTCCTACATGCTTTTATGGTTTGAAATTTGTTCCACTGGGAATATTGATAGATGGTGATGAAATAGTGTGAAGATATTCAGAAATATTGAAATCTGGCCATTAATGAAACTTTGAATTACTTTCTGCCTTATGAATTAATCTACAGATCTGAAGTAGTTAATGCATACCACACACTTGTGCATCTACTACAGATCTGTGCTCCACACTCATGTACTTGCTACTGGCCTTTGCACATGGAATATTTCAAAGGCAAAATCCAAGCTTATTCAAAACACACTAAACTGTTAACACTGACAGAAGTTTTACCAAGGCTTATCAAATTTCCAAGTAAATGTGCAAGGGTTATAGAGGCATGCAAAATTTCATGTCCTATTAGGTAATAACTTAAAAATGATATTAAACCATCTGCCACAGAATCATCTTTTTGGCTAGTGGCTGCACAAACAGGATGGTTGGCGTCAATCGGCAGTTCCCCCATTTGTGCCTGGCTCTTTTGGTAATTTGTGGACAACTTTATGCACCTAAAAGGTTATATTTGGTTTTGATTTTAAAAACTTTTAAAAAGTGAAGGTTTATCCTCACTTTATGTCAGTGCCATAAAGTTTAACCATGTGATTGTTACCATTACTAGAGGAAATAAAGAATCTCTGTCTGATAAGCCGATAGGGTGGGACTGGCGAGCTATGGTGCTATGTCAAGAATGGATGCCAATCTTCCCGGTTGAGTAAATAACCATTGCAAATATAGCTAGGTTCATTGTCCAGCATATACATTTTTTTTTTTTTTAATCATTTGCAATCAATCACTTAAATGAAAGGACTGATATATTACCTTGAGAGAAGTTGTGGATGCTTGTCAGAGTAAAGCAGGTTAAAGCCTTATGTAGAAGGTCAGTTTGAAGGCAAAAAATGTATTATTGTATTAGTTTAGTGCATTTACAAGCTGTGTTTACCACATTTTATCAGTCAACATTCACTTAGTGTTAGCATTTTATAATTGTCTTTCTTTTTCTTTGCATGTTAACATGAAAATTAGTGTAAGTGATTCTACAACTTTATGTATATACTTAGCAGCAATTGGTTTTGGCTGCTGTGTTTAAAGTTTTATGAAAAAGACCTACAACCTGGCATTTTTGGTACTCTGCCAAAGGCAAGAAACCAACCTAACTACCTATCTCTGGCCAAGGTAGATTTTTTACTCTTCCCTAGTGATATAAGGTTTATATAAAAAAAAGGCCAGATTCAGTCTTTCTATATTATGATTAGAAAAAAAAAGTGCTAAAGTACCCAAAACATGGAGCATTAGGAGGCAGTCATATGATTGATTCAGGGGGATATGAAGTGAGAGGAATGAGCACCAGGGAATGGGGTAATAGATGTGCGTTTGGGGAGGTGTAGCTGGAAAAAATCAGCCAAACTTTACCAGAAGTACTTCCTCATGCTCCCTGCTTTTCGAGACCATGCTCAATCAAGTCTGCTTGACTTGGGTGTAAAGAATAAGAAGTCATTTGATTGATTGTCCTTGGACTCTAGGGATGAATGGCATTTTAGATAATTTTTATAGCATCACAATGAATGGTTACTTCCTCATTAGTCCAAAGAGGGTTTGTCAGCTTAAGGAGACCGTCACTATCTAATATGGGTACCCTTGATATGGGACTTAGATTTTTGTTTTTATTTTTTCCTGGTTGGTATGATTATGAAGATGTTACATCCCGTGTTTGGTTTCATTTGGCCAATAAATATCTGAATTAGAAAATAGAATCATAATTTTTCTTGTTTGGTGCTCCATGCTGTCAGGCTTACTCATATGACATCCTTCATTTATTATCTAGAATTGGTAATAGTGATTTTTTTTTTTTATGCTCCTTTTATTAGTCTCAAAATTTGATAATGAAGTTAAAAAAAAAAATTGAAAATAAAAAGTTTCATTGCTGTTTTCAAAAAATCAAAAATAGATATAAATCTCTTCAGTACCTTGATGAGGAAATTTACGCCGCACAATTGCTGGAGGAAATCTGCAGATTTTCTGAAGTTGTGCTCCAGCACGACTGCATATGCCAGAAACACGACTCGGAAACCTGCCAGCAAACTTCCTTTTGCTGATCTTACTCCAGTTCTTGCTGTGTAGGGACATTTGCATTCTGTGTGGCTCCCTTCAGGCATTGGGACAGAAGGTCAGGTGCGTTGAGTTCCCGGTAGATTTCCTTCACGTAGTCAAGCTTCTCACACGGCATCTTGGTAAGGTAGAGATTCTTGGTGCTGTGGAGTGGAAGGTCTTCTTTCTGAGTGATATTCATTTGTGCACATGGGGTATCAAAAAGGGCTGCTGTCTTTAGTTATTATAATTTCCCTCTAAAGCTTTGCCACAATGTAGGGTAGTATTGCCAAATCTCTCTCAATTTTGTTGAAAATTCAGGGTGACGATCTCCTTAATGTCGAGATGAAATTTGAAAATATGGAGTACTTTTCAATATTTTTATCATTGGATGTATGCTTTTAAGAGTAGTACTAGTATTTGTTGTTTTTGATACTTTCATCATTATTATTCCTTTTAGTAGTATTAACGTTGATATTATCATCAGCATCATCATTAACCATTATGGGTATTCTGAAAGCATATACCTGAGATGAATAATATTTAATGTAGTACAATAAAGAGTAATTATCCAACAACCTTGTGATGCATGGATCAGATGGTTGTGATGAGCAATTTCAAAATGCATTTACGTGATGTAGTTGATGTAGACTATGTTTAATACTGAGTGGTACTGTTTTGTGTGTTCTTTATATATGGTGGGTTTTCCTCTTGGGGCATTCCCATTCTAGAAAATTACTCATTAACGAATAATATCTCATTAATTATGATGTTGATGGGAAATGGAAAGGGTTTTAATATCAATTGCTATACTAAGAGGAAATAATTGAAAATACAGCTACCAGGATCTGTACTAGCATGAATTATTCATGTAAGAGGGACAGTCAGGCCTCACTGATATCTCAATTGTAAAAGCACCAGTACTGGAGAGAAGACTTCAGTATCTTCTCTCGTGCTTTTCTTAAAAGATTTAAAGACAAGTACAATTAAAGCAGTCTTATATTGCAGGTAGGAATTCCAGCTGGAGAAATGATGGTTGTTTTCAATGCACAACCACTCACCGATGATAAGAAGACTCTCAAAGACTATGGTGTAAAAGATGGAGAACTCATTATGGTGATTCGTGGCACTACACTGCTGAGGCGGGCGGCAGAGCATATGCAGCAGCAGCGACAACCACAAGGAGGGCAGAGGCAGCAAAACCAAGGGCCTGTTCCAATGGGTATGTGCATTTAACTGTTTTAGTCATTAATATATCTGTATTGGCAGATTAAAGGATTTTTTCTACTTTGTATTTCTTTTAAGTTTGCAGAGTCTTTTTTTATATCAGAGTTGATGTCTGACCAGTAGACTATGATAAGGAGTTCTATTATTATCGATACAGTGCTTGTGGGGTTATCTACATCACCTGAAAGAATAGTTTGTCTGTATGATGAGCACATTATGTTGACTAGGAATGGATATGTTGAACACAGATGAACGCATACATGTATGTTTATATATAAGGATACAAGTCTGTGTATAAATCATGGGTTTCTAACCTTTTTTTATTATTTTTTTTTTTCCTTCTTTTTACACCCTTAGGGCATTCTGGCAAGTTCCCATGTATGTAAAAATATAATATGAGAGTTTGATCAAATTATGTTTGTTTGATTAGATTTCACTAGGAAATTGTAGGTATTCAACCTGTATGAGATTTCATTCCAGTTTGACTATTAGGGAATTTTTGAAAATATTCTGATGTATAAAAGAAATTAACAAAGGTAAAGAATGCAGATATATGTAAGAACAGTCAGGTCATGTTGGGTATTAGACATGGGATCATAATTTGTGATTTTTGACGTGGATCTCTGAATAATAATAATGTTTCCTTTCCCTTACCCTTCATGTGTGTGTACATGCTTGTTTTTTAGGTATGTTGGTGGTTGTGGCAGAATATTAGGCAGAGGCATGGGGATACTGCTTCCTCACTTTCTGGATTTGCAGTCATGTTTTGGTCGTGTTTATCACCTTGTTGTTCACCTGTCTGATTCCCAGTTGTGCTTTGCATGTATTTGTCTCCTTACGTTGCTGGCCTACTCAGAAACTGATTGGATAATGATTCACACCCAGGATTTGTAGTTTATGTTTGGAAGATGTTTGTTTTCTCCTTACCACACTTGGGAACCATGGATTATCCAAAGGCATTCATACATAATTCCAGATGTGACCTGACCACCGTTTCATGTATAAGCACTCTACATTCATTGTTTATATGGCCAGAAGTAGCATTAATCCATTCATAACAGGAGCTCTCATTCCTGTACCAAACCACATACTGGAGTGCTCGTTGAGTCAGCTTCTCCAGGGAATAACTTGGAAGCATGGAAAATATTAAGTTACTTTGCTCTCAATACTTTTGGCTGCGACATAAATGAATTGGTAATAATGCTAAAAAAAGAGGTTTCAGCTTACTTTTGAGGGGCTATTTCTCCTCTGTGACAGCAGCTCAGGTCAAACAAGCACACTACTGTTTCGTGTTTGCAACATCGAGGCTGGATCATGCATAACACGACAATGTAATACTTACGTGAAGGGTCTCTGCCGTGATGTCATCTTAATGCGAATAAATTTGCTGCCATGAGCCATACTTTTTCTTCAGCTAAATAGTAAAAAATCAATGACAATCAGAATTTTTATTTTTTTTATTTGTTTGTCTTTGGTCAGCTGTAATATTGTATGAGACAGTAACCAACATACCTGAAATCAAGGAGAAAAAGAAAAAAGAAAGAAAACAAAATAATAATTATCTTTCAATTCAGCAATTTATTTCTATAAAAGGTTAAGAACATTTTAAGAAATTCCTGCATTAGAAACTGAAAACATACAAATAGTAAGCATTATTTCCTGGAGTGCCATTATTAGAGATTTTAGGGTATTTTT
>NC_091552.1:49827862-49845362 GCF_042767895.1 Penaeus vannamei
AGAGAAGGAAGATGAGGATAGAGGTTAAAGAGAAGGAAGATGAGGATAGAGGTTAAAGAGAAGGAAGATGAGGATAGAGGTTAAAGAGAAGGAAGATGAGGATAGAGGTTAAAGAGAAGGAAGATGAGGATAGAGGTTAAAGAGAAGGAAGATGAGGATAGAGGTTAAAGAGAAGGAAGATGAGGATAGAGGTTAAAGAGAAGGAAGATGAGGATAGAGGTTAAAGAGAAGGAAGATGAGGATAGAGGTTAAAGAGAAGGAAGATGAGGATAGAGGTTAAAGAGAAGGAAGATGAGGATAGAGGTTAAAGAGAAGGAAGATGAGGATAGAGGTTAAAGAGAAGGAAGATGAGGATAGAGGTTAAAGAGAAGGAAGATGAGGATAGAGGTTAAAGAGAAGGAAGATGAGGATAGAGGTTAAAGAGAAGGAAGATGAGGATTGAGGTTAAAGAGAAGGAAGATGAGGATAGAGGTTAAAGAGAAGGAAGATGAGGATAGAGGTTAAAGAGAAGGAAGATGAGGATAGAGGTTAAAGAGAAGGAAGATGAGGATAGAGGTTAAGAGAAGGAAGATGAGGATAGAGGTTAAGAGAAGGAAGATGAGGATAGAGTTTAAAGAGAAGGAAGATGAGGATAGAGTTTAAAGAGAAGGAAGATGAGGATAGAGGTTAAAGAGAAGGAGGATGAGGATAGAGGTTAAAGGGAAGGGAGATGAGGATAGAGGTTAAGGGGAAGGGAGGAAGGGAGATGAGGATAGAGGTTAAGGGGCAAGGGGATGAGGAGAGAGGGTAAGGGGAAAGAAGAGAGGATAGGAGATGAAGGGTGATTAGGAGAGAGAGAGAGGATATGTTGGAAGGTAGGTGAGGAGAGAGAGAGGATAAGGAGGAAGGAAGATGAGGAGAGAGAGAGAGAGGATAAGGAGGAAGGGAGGTGAGGAGAGAGAGAGAGAGGATAAGGAGGAAGGGAGGTGAGGAGAGAGAGAGAGAGAGGATAAGGAGGAAGGGAGGTGAGGAGAGAGAGAGAGAGGATAAGGAGGAAGGGAGGTGAGGAGAGAGAGAGAGAGAGGATAAGGAGGAAGGGAGGTGAGGAGAGAGAGAGAGAGGATAAGGAGGAAGGGAGGTGAGGAGAGAGAGAGAGAGGATAAGGAGGAAGGGAGGTGAGGATGAGAGAGGATAAGGAGGAAGGGGGGTGAGGAGAGAGAGAGAGAGGATAAGGAGGAAGGGAGGTGAGGAGAGAGAGAGAGGATAAGGAGGAAGGGAGGTGAGGAGAGAGAGAGAGAGGACAAAGAGGAAGGGAGGTGAGGAGAGAGAGAGAGAGAGAGAGAGAGAGAGAGAGAGAGAGAGAGAAGAGAGAGAGAGAGAGAGAGAGAGAGGACAAGGAGGAAGGGAGGTGAGGAGAGAGAGAGAGAGATGACAAGGAGGAAGGGAGGTGAGGAGAGAGAGAGAGAGGATAAGGAGGAAGGGAGGTGAGGAGAGAGAGAGAGAGGATAAGGAGGAAGGGAGGTGAGGAGAGAGAGAGAGAGGATAAGGAGAAAGGGAGGTGAGGAGAGAGAGAGAGAGAGAGGATAAGGAGGAAGGGAGGTGAGGAGAGAGAGAGAGAGGATAAGGAGGAAGGGAGGAGAGGAGAGAGAGAGAGAGGATAAGGAGGAAGGGAGGAGAGGAGAGGAGAGAGAGAGAGATGAGGAGGAGGAAGGGAGGTGAGGAGAGAGAGAGAGAGAGGATAAGGAGGAAGGGAGGTGAGGAGAGAGAGAGGGAGGATGAGGAGGAAGGGAGGTGAGGAGAGAGAGAGGGAGGATAAGGAGGAAGGGAGGTGAGGAGAGAGAGAGGGAGGATGAGGAGGAAGGGAGGTGAGGAGAGAGAGAGGGAGGATAAGGAGGAAGGGAGGTGAGGAGAGAGAGAGGAGGATGATAAGGAGGAAGGGAGGTGAGGAGAGAGAGGATAATGAGAAAGGGAGAGGAGAGAGAGGATTATGAGAAAGGGAGAGGAGAGAGAGGATAATGAGAAAGGGAGAGGAGAGAGAGAGAGAGAGGATAATGAGAAAGGGAGAGGAGAGAGGAAAATGAGAAAGGGAGAGGAGAGAGAGGATAATGAGAAAGGGAGAGGAGAGAGAGGATAATGAGAAAGGGAGAGGAGAGAGAGGATAATGAGAAAGGGAGAGGAGAGGGGAGAGAGGATAATGAGAAAGGGAGAGGAGAGGAGAGAGAGGATAATGAGAAAGGGAGAGGAGAGAAGAGAGAGGATAATGAGAAAGGGAGAGGAGAGGAGAGAGAGGATAATGAGAAAGGGAGAGGAGAGGAGAGAGAGGATAATGAGAAAGGGAGAGGAGAGGAGAGAGAGGATAATGAGAAAGGGAGAGGAGAGGAGAGAGAGGATAATGAGAAAGGGAGAGGAGAGGAGAGAGAGGATAATGAGAAAGGGAGAGGAGAGGAGAGAGAGGATAATGAGAAAGGGAGAGGAGAGGAGAGAGAGGATAATGAGAAAGGGAGAGGAGAGGAGAGAGAGGATAATGAGAAAGGGAGAAGATGCAAGAGGATAATGAGAAAGGGAGAGGATGCAAGAGGATAAGGAGAGGATGCAAGAGGATAAGGAGAGGAAGGGGAGAGGATGAGGAGAGGAAGGGGAGAGGATAAGGATAAGGAGAGGAAGGGGAGGGGATAAGGATAAGGAGAGGAAGGGGAGGGGATAAGGATAAGGAGAGGAAGGGGAGGGGATAAGGATAAGGAGAGGAAGGGGAGGGGATAAGGATAAGGAGAGGAAGGGGAGGGGATAAGGATAAGGAGAGGAAGGGGAGGGGATAAGGATAAGGAGAGGAAGGGGAGGGGATAAGGATAAGGAGAGGAAGGGGAGGGGATAAGGATAAGGAGAGGAAGGGGAGGGGATAAGGATAAGGAGAGGAAGGGGAGGGGATAAGGATAAGGAGAGGAAGGGGAGGGGATAAGGATAAGGAGAGGAAGGGGAGGGGATAAGGATAAGGAGAGGAAGGGGAGGGGATAAGGATAAGGAGAGGAAGGGGAGGGGATAAGGATAAGGAGAGGAAGGGGAGGGGATAAGGATAAGGAGAGGAAGGGGAGGGGATAAGGATAAGGAGAGGAAGGGGAGGGGATAAGGATAAGGAGAGGAAGGGGAGGGGATAAGGATAAGGAGAGGAAGGGGAGGGGATAAGGATAAGGAGAGGAAGGGGAGGGGATAAGGATAAGGAGAGGAAGGGGAGGGGATAAGGATAAGGAGAGGAAGGGGAGGGGATAAGGATAAGGAGAGGAAGGGGAGGGGATAAGGATAAGGAGAGGAAGGGGAGGGGATAAGGATAAGGAGAGGAAGGGGAGGGGATAAGGATAAGGAGAGGAAGGGGAGGGGATAAGGATAAGGAGAGGAAGGGGAGGGGATAAGGATAAGGAGAGGAAGGGGAGGGGATAAGGATAAGGAGAGGAGAGGAAGGGAGGGGATAAGGATAAGGAGGAGAGGAAGGGGAGGGGATACGGATAAGGAGAGGAAGGGGAGGGGATAAGGATAAGGAGAGGAAGGGGAGGGGATAAGGATAAGGAGAGGAAGGGGAGGGGATAAGGATAAGGAGAGGAAGGGGAGGGGATAAGGATAAGGAGAGGAAGGGGAGGGGATAAGGATAAGGAGAGGAAGGGGAGGGGATAAGGATAAGGAGAGGAAGGGGAGGGGATAAGGATAAGGAGAGGAAGGGGAGGGGATAAGGATAAGGAGAGGAAGGGGAGGGGATAAGGATAAGGAGAGGAAGGGGAGGGGATAAGGATAAGGAGAGGAAGGGGAGGGGATAAGGATAAGGAGAGGAAGGGGAGGGGATAAGGATAAGGAGAGGAAGGGGAGGGGATAAGGATAAGGAGAGGAAAGGGAGGGGATGAGAGAGATTTAACAAGAAATGAAAAGGATTCCATAAAAAGAAAAAAAAAATTATTTGCATTCTGCTCTGATAAAGATGGTTTATATGTTTTCCCTTCTAAACAATCCATTCCAGCAATATACTTCTGAAATATATTGTGGTAGATTAGCATCAAAAGGACAATTCCAGCTCATTTCATTTTACTGCGAGGTTGACAATCTTTTGCATCATACATTCGATAGGAAGTAAGAGATATACACAAAGGGACTTGTATGGCTTGGCCTAATCTTTGTTTACAACTGTTGTGATACAAAGTAGTAGGGCCTGGGAATATACCATTGTCTCAATTCAGATATACAACAGATAAAATACTTTCCAATAAAAATGAGCAAGTGACTGAATTTGAGAAGTATTGAAACCATTTTGGTTTATTTGAATGCTTTGGTTCAAAATGTATGTACATTATTGTGTGCTTGTAATATAAAGATCCTGTTCTAAGTAAAACTAAAAGATAAAAACTCGATCCACTATTTAATGAACCGTATGAAACGTACTTTGAGAGACAGTTGCTTGATCTGAATTGAGCCATTGGTATATTACCTGTTCCTATTACTTCACATTCTACAACTGTTAATAAAGAGTAGCCAGAAAAGTCCCTCCTCTGAGTAATTGGTACCTGAGGGACATGTATTACCAAGTAGATTGTTGGAATACAGTTCTTTACCCTGCTGTGACGGATGATTTATACCCCCCAGATATTCCATGCATGGGAGTGGAATACAGTTTGGCAGCTTCCTCAATTACTCATAATTGGACTCGCAGATGTTCTAACACCTGTGCTGTACCTTTGGGTGAAGCAGTCTCAAGATGTTTTGTTTAGACTTGGTGTTTTGACCTTTCTGAATTTAACATTACTGTTTTTATGTGGATTTTCACATAGTACTAATTTTACCACTGGAAAATGTTTTTTCACTGAGGATGGTCAGGTTTATTGAGAAACTGTTTCATAGTATTATTCCTTTGTATCCGTTTTATTTATTGGTTGAGATTTTCATTGAGAAGTGTTTTGACTAAATAGTGTTGGTGCTGATTTCAATAGAATAGTTATTTCTTTTGTTTGTTTACACTTAAATCTTTAACAGATGTTGACATTGACCTTAAAAATTAAGATTGTGTTTTATTTATATTTACTAAAAATGTGTTTGATAAGCTGCAAACTTTAGTCAAACTTGTATAAATGTAAATGCTTATATAGTTATGAATGTATTTACTCCATATGGTTGTATGAAGAGTTGTGTGGGTATAGGTGTGGGAGGAAGGTTTTCTTTGTTACCTGCTGGGAGTTGAAACCGTACCATTTAGGTCAGCAGGTATGGCTTCAGTGCCAGTGGGCTAATCTTAGGTGGTACATATAGGAAGGGATAAACCTCATTTTCCTTTTTTTTTTTTTTTTCCTTTCTCTTTTTGTCTTTCTTTGTTCTGGTGCATCATGTTTGTAAAGGCTATTTTTTTGAGTTCTGAGGCACAGCAGAACCAATGTTTCTTATTCCTTTTGGTCTTATACATTTTCTTTGAATTTCAGTTGTCCGGGATCATCCTGATTTCTGTAGGGGTCGTCGCCCAAGTCTTCTTCAGCTCGTACCTGCAGTTCTTTGATGGCAAGTTTGAGACCCCTGCTATTGGCCTCATCATCTTGGGCACCATCATCCTGGTAGTTTCCTTCTTTGGATGCTGCGGAGCCAAGAAGGAGAATGTCTGCATGCTGCGTACGGTAAGTGCTTTCACTTTTTTGGTTTCTGTGGTGTGAAATTTCTTATTTTGATTTATGTTTTAATGAGAATATATTCAGGTACAAAAGCCTCTTGTGCCACCTATTTTATCGTTTAAAGTCATGTGAGGAGACTATTTAGACCATTTATTCTGTAGAGGATTGATCATACTTCTCTACGTATCTTTAGGAAAAAGATCAAAATTGAAGAACATAAAATTCACTATTGTGGAAGTGTGAAGAACAACAAGGTTATACTGAAAATTGGCTTAGCTTTGGACTTGGCTGTGATTTCAGATAATTAATGTTAAGAGGCATAGCTATAAGAATATGGCTCTGTATTATAAAAAAAAAATGAGCGCTGTTGGTTTAGACAGTGATCTTTAAAGAACGTACTTTGTGGCTTCCATTGAACCAATATAATTAATAATGTTAAGGATGATGATAATGATACTGATAATGATATGGATTGTGATGGTGGTATTGATAATTGAAGTGATGATATTATGTCTATTGTGCTGTCAAGAAGATATTTATTCTCATTCATACCTTTTTTTATAATTGTGCTGTCAAGAAGATATTTATTCTCATTCATACCTTTTTCTATAATTGTCCCAGTGAACGTTGTTCGAAGACATGTGACACGTCTGTATACTAGGAGGAAATACTTGTAAACAAAAGACATTTCTCAGGTCCAAAAGGGGCAGATATTCTATGAATTTGGTTGTAAGTTTTGAGGATTATAAAGCCAGGATTTATTTAGTTTTAGGATTAAAGTTCAGTTTTAGGATTAAAGTTCAGATAACATAATGAAATATTTCCTAATCTTTCCTTTTGATCTGATTTTATGGATTGTTGGTAACATGATTAACCCTTTGTATGCCGGTACATGTTTTGTTTAGAGATGGCACCACAAGGACTCAGCCACCAAGGGCTCAGGGAATAGCCCAGTCCTCATTCCTCGAATTTTTGGGATTTTTCTTTCCTTTTCTTTCTTTTTTCTTTTCTTTTTTCTTTTCTTTTCTCTTTTCCTTTTTCCTTTTCCTTTTCCTTTTCCTTTCTTTTTCCTTTTCCTTTCTCTTTTCCTTTTCCTTTCTCTTTTCCTTTTTCCTTTTCCTTTTTCTTTTTCCCTTTCCTTTTTTTCCCCTTTCCTTTTTTTTCCCTTTCCTTTTTTTTCCCTTTCCTTTTTTCTTTTTCTTTTTCCTTTTTCAGTTTTTTTCTTTTTCTTTTTTTTCTTTTTCCTTCTCTTTCCTTTTCCTTCTTTTTCCTTTTCTTTTTCTTTTTTCTTTGTTCTTTTCTTTTTCTTTTTTCTTTGTTCTTTTCTTTTTCCTTCTCTTCTCTCTTTCCTTCTCTTCTCTCTTTCCTTCTCTTTCTCCTTCTCTTTCCTTTTCTTTCTCCTTCTCTTTCCTTTTCTTTTTCCTTCTTTCCTTTTCTTTTTCCTTTTCTTCCTCTTCTTTTTCCTCTTTATCCTTCTCCTTTTCTTTCTTTTCCTTTTCTTTTTCCTTCTCTTCCTTTTTTTCCCTTCTTTTTCCTTCTTTTTCCTTCTCTTTTCTTTTCTTTTTCCTTCTCTTTCCTTTTTTTTCCTTCTCTTTCCTTTTCTTTTTCCTTCTCTTTCCTTTTCTTTTTTCTCTTCTCTTCACTTTTCTCTTTTCTCTTCTCTTCACTTTTCTCTTTTCTCTTCTCTTCACTTTTGTCTTTTCTCTTCTCTTCACTTTTGTCTTTTCTCTTCACTTTTCACTTTTGTCTTTTCTCTTCACTTTTCACTTTTCACTTTTCTCTTCACTTTTCACTTTTCACTTTTCTCTTTTCTCTTCACTTTTCACTTTTCTCTTTTCTCTTCACTTTTCACTTTTCTCTTTTCTCTTCACTTTTCACTTTTCTCTTTTCTCTTTTCTTCACTTTTCACTTTTCTCTTTTCTCTTTTCTTCACTTTTCACTTTTCTCTTTTCTCTTTTCTTCACTTTTCTTTTCTCTTCTCTTCACTTTCCATTTTTTTCTTCTCTTCACTTTTCTCTTTTCTCTTCACTTTTCACTTTTCTCTTTTCTCTTCACTTTTCACTTTTCTCTTTTCTCTTCTCTTCACTTTTCTCTTTTCTCTTCTCTTCACTTTTCTCTTTTCTCTTCTCTTCACTTTTCTCTTTTCTCTTCTCTTCACTTTTCTCTTTTCTCTTCTCTTCACTTTTCTCTTTTCTCTTCTCTTCACTTTTCTCTTTTCTCTTCTCTTCACTTTTCTCTTTTCTCTTCTCTTCACTTTTCTCTCTTCTCTTCTCTTCTCTTCTCTTCTCTTTCTAACGCTTTTAAAGATATTGTCATTATGATTGTTATAATGTTATTGAACTAATAAAAAGATCCAAAAACCAAGGAATGGTGGTAAACTGTTGATATAAGTAGGACAAGTAACTGGTTCTGGGTGACTAAGTACTTGAGGAGCCAGTCGTATGTACACACAATAAGTAAACTAAAATCACAGTGGACGTGACATGGCATGCCACTCCAGCAAAAAGGAATAATTCCTCGTTGAGATTTCACTTAGCTATGTATTTTCATTCTTCAAAGATATTTGTCAATATTTAATCAAATTATTGAAGAGAACTGTTCTATTTGTTAAAATTTGTGGTGTTGTGGAAATCTGAATTTGTTTGGCAAAGCGTGGCTTCAGTAATCAAAAGGAGGTGAATTGATCTCTTTAATTCATCTCTTTTAGTGTTCAATATAGAATAAGTTGTTTTAGACTGTGCAGGTTCAGCTCTTAACTAGTGTCATTATTGAACTCTTTTCTTGTTGGCAACTGTAAGAAAGGTTTGAATAAGAATTATCTTCACAATACAAGAGATGTATTTGCCTGGTTTTGAATATATCTTCATCAGAAATACATGTATTTATGATGATATATGCAAAACCGGTCAAATACATTTCTTGCATTGTGAATATATTCATTCTTATTCATACCTTTTCTACCTAGTGTCATTATTATTATTTTCTTCAGTTGCTTTTAAAAAGATTGATTAGGATCCTTCCTGTAACAAATGTATGGGTGTCGTTTCCAAATGCTAGAGTTCTCTGTGAAACTGAGTTGGCATGACGTACATGTTATGTCCATATATTTTGGTTCATTAATTTTGCTTAACATAGATAACTCCATAAGAGCTTAGTCACAGGTCAGTTACTAGTCCTACCTGATCTCACCTGTTTAAGTTTGTCCTTGATTTTGGAAAGAAAAAAGTTCTTATTGCCACTACTTTTCGATAAGCCCAGTGACTGTAATGATAAGAATAGTAATGATATTGATTGCATTAGAATTAAAACAGAACTTTTTTCCAAAAAGTCAAGGAATTGGGCAGATGAGGGCAGTCAGGCTACTAATTAACATCTTGATAACTAAGTACTTGTAGAGCCATCTGTGTAAACACAATTCATAATGCAGAACCAAGCAATTACCCGGCACCATTGGGTTTGATATTAAGACTGCAACCTGCATATATTTTGTGAATATATTCATTCATTATAAAAATATTCATTTTAATTTTCAGTTCTCCATGCTGATGGTAATGGTGCTGCTGTGTGAGATTGCTGCTGGTATTACTGTGGCTGTCATGCGACCACAGGTGGAGCAGCTGGTCAAGAAGAACATGGATGACACCATGGAGCAATACGGCAGCCCCAAGAGCCTCGTCACCAAGACATGGGATGATCTGCAGAAGAACGTGAGTACTTTTGCAATGCTTGTGTGAGAAAGTGTGTGATAAAGGAAGCTTTTTTTGAGGGGGAAGTTATTTCAAACTCTTTACAGCTTTTTTTTATTCTTAGGCCTACTTGATGGGGATTTTGAAGTAGTTTAGTTATTATAGGTTGAGAAAAAAAGAGAGAATGAAATGGTGCATTTTTTGTGGCCCTTATTCAGGACCTCATTTCAAAAGAGAGATGTAGTCACAAAGCTCTCCAAATTTTAACTTAATCATTATTTTATTATTATTTTTTTTTTTCCTTTTTAATAATTCATTTCACATTTTTGAGGGGAAAAAAATGTCCTGTGTATGAACACAAAATATTTGGAGTTTAAAGTAGCTATACAATCTATTTCTTTTGCTATGCCATTTTTAGATGAAATGCATATATGTGTATAAACAGTGATGTGTTGCAGTGGATTACTGTATTCATACTGTGGGTATATTACATAAATATACTATTTTTTTTAGATTTTTATATTTTTTTCAATTTATATTAAGGCTAGTGTCAATTTTATGCTTCACTCTCCTGTTCTTTCCTGATAAAGATCTCAAAGCTTTGTTAAAAAAAATATTAGGGCATGGGGGCTTCATTTGTTTTTGTGTTCTTGTAAAAAAAGTAGAAAAATAGAAATTGCAGGAAAAGAAATCATGTCTGGTATTCGAAGATATTCACCTGTATCTGAAGAGCTGTCTTTCACTTTGCAGTTTAGTAAGGAAATAGTCAAGGAAATGTCTTCAACACACTACATTTGTCCGACTCCCCTGAATTGTAAGAAAGGTCTAGAGTCAACTTATACACTCTACATTATGAACCGTAGCAACATTTGTCACTTTCAAGCTGAAAGGAGGAGACACAAGTGAACTTAGACTACCCATTCAGTTGTAAAATGTTTGTGAATTGCATATCTAAATGCTGGATAAAATTGATAGGGTCTGAATTATTTGTTATCTGTGTTTAACTGCACGGGAACATTTTGATAGTTTGAGGATTAGGATGACTGTATATGATAGATTGTCCCATAATAAGTTGGTTTTCAAATTTCTTTGTTCCATGCTGCTTTAATAAGTACCTGTGATAAAATACACTCCATATTTAAAATGAAATATATTAGATGCTGAACATGTTTGTCATGTGATGGGTGCCATAAGTTGCCTTGTGAGAGTTGATAAGTTCAGCAGTATAGCTCAGGAGGCCATGACTGCTCCATGCCATTATCCACCTCAGGACTCGGTTACATCCTTTACTTAATCTATTGATTGTCATAAATTCATTTAGAATATTGTCGATGGATAATTTAGATGAATTTTTTATGGCAAGTTGCTAATACTTACCATGAAGGCAAGCTAGGAGAAGGGCTGAAGTGAAATTTTTAATATTTTGAATAGCAAATCAAATATAGATACAGAAACATGCTTTCTGACTTCTGTCCACAAAGTGTGTAAAGGTGCAAGTATAGATTTGACTATGAGCAAGATCATTAGTGGCATAGTATGTATTAACTTTTTTAGAATCTGTTATCCAATAAGGCACCCAGTAAATCAAATATTGGCTAGGATTCATCTGGTATCAGGTATAGATTTCAGGATTATCTGGCAATAGGAATTTAGGGCTACTATATCGTATTTTCTTTTCCTCTTGTCCTTTGGGATGTTTCATTCAATCTTAGTGTCCCCTAAGATTTTGTCAACAAGAGCAAATGCAACAACTTAAGGCCTTTGACATTGCTGTATTCTGGTTGGTTCTCACACTAGATTACTTTCACAGACAGTCTCATCTGTTTGAATTGAATAATTTCATTCACAGTCCTCTGTTCAACATTTTTGTCCTACACATCAGTTTGAAGCCAAAATGGTGCTTGCATACATTTTTTTTTCATTCTTTCTTAGCAATTACGCCAACTAGTTTTCTTACATAGAAGTTATTGTTGAACTGCAATGAATCTAACTTCAATGTCTTTTGTTTTCAGTTGCTTTGAAATCTTCAGTTTAGGAAGACTTTCATTCCAAGCATTTTTTATGATCTTCAAATTATCTGCATTGGCTTTTCATGTACGCTAGAACTAGGCCTTTGTGGCACGATTTTGATAAACTTCTATACAGTGCTTGTTAGCCTTACACTGTCTTGACACTATTTTTGCAAATTACTCATTTTGTAAAGAGGGCCCCATAGAGGGAGAGAGGGAAGTCATTCCAGTTGGTTCAGATCATACCACTATTAGGGTGTTAAAGGTGCTGTTCATAACAAGAATGAATTTCTTACTAATACTATGTAAAGAACTCCGTATACCAAATGATAATGCATATAGCCTTAACCTGTTGACACAGGGTGTGGATGTGTACATGCACTGTCCATTTTGGTTTTGTTTTCATGATTTTATTTATAAACACTGATTCATTAAGGACTCTGTTACTAGGCTACAAGACCTCTCCTCTTTATCTCGGTCCTTGAATTATTGGAGAGAATGTTTTCAGTTACATTACTCTTTGTTGTTAATGTTGCAGTTATAACGAGGCTTAATGGTGATCATGTTAAAAATACAAATAAAAGTATAAACTTCAAGAAACAGGGTGAACAAGTCAGATCAGTTAGGTCTCGTAATTGCCTCCTTGGTGATTAGGCACCTGTGATGCCTTCTTATATGTAAGCAAATATAATAAGACTAAACACAGTGGACAATTTATATACTTGGTGCTCTGTAAAGTGCTCTGTATAAATATTGGCTTAAAAACAATGAAAGTCAGACTGGCATGACACTACCTGATTCACCTAAATTTTGCTGTTGATCTCTTAGATTATATTATATTACTGCATAGGTTATTACAAGGTAAATGGTACCTTGAAATTTGGTGGCAAGGGAAATTGTATAGGAGGTCAGTTGGGAAAGTCTACCCGAGACATGCACTCAGTATTAAAGCACACTTCAGACAGCTTAAACAGTAAGCCTGAACAGCACCTAGCACCTGTTAGCCAATCACTTTCAGGCTATTTCACACTGCAGCCAATCATCTTCAAGCTGCCTTGTGTTTCAACCAATCAGAGCTGAATTGGTGGTGTGACCTCCATAAGAAAGGTGTCTGAAGTATCTGAGGTATCTGAAGTGTCTGAGTGGGAGAGATAAACAAATAGTGAAACAATTCCAAAGGCACCCTTTTGGAGTTGGGACTATAGATTTATTACAGAATTTTCTCTGATTTATAGTAGTATTGCCTTGTCTAAAGTGTGAAAGCACTTTTTTAGGATATTAAGATATTATACAATTTGCTGATAATAAACAAATATATAGCCAAAAAATGTATATATATATATATATATAATGTTCCACTATGAGATTGATCTGAAACCACATGGCATTGCCCTTTTTAAAAAGTATGACATGTCTTTATTTTCAGTGTAGAGAGAATTAATTTCTTCAGAATTGTTAATAATGCATATCTGAGGATATTACAAAGGAGGCAGTGTAGATAAAGAAGTTTCAACAAAAAAAAGTATGAATAAGAATTATTTTCCTTGGTAGAAATTTTTGTTTTTGTTTCAGTGCTTCCTCCCCAACCCCACCCCACCCCCAGCAGATTATGCACTTTGCAATCTTGAATGTGTTAATGCCATTACAAATTCACATTATTCTATAATAAATAGAATGTTGGTTAAACATGATTTATGGTTTACTTAACTTTTAGCCAGACCTTACCTGTGAAGTGCTTTAGTTTACTTTTCAGTGTGCATATCTTTGAAGCAAGGTGTCTTCCATTTCAGTACCATTGCTGTGGAACAAACAACTACACTGAGTGGGAAGGGACAACCTTTGGAAAGAATGTCACTGGAGTACCTGACACGTGCTGCAAGATAATTTCAACACGATGTGGCCATAATGTGTTCTCCGTCAACAAGACGGAAACCATCTTCACTGATGGTTGCTACACGGCCCTCAACGACTCGGCAATGCGCAACATTGGTGCCATTATTGGAGGTGCAATTGCCCTTGCCCTGCTGCAGGTATGTATCATACAGTGCATATATAGGTAATGGTTAAATACTATGGATTTATAGGTTATGATATGATACTATTTATGCAAAGTTATTGTGCTTATGTCCTTTTGAATCTCCTATAAAAATGTGACCTTTTTTTATTCTTTTTCGTTTTCACACCCAACGTACCAATGTAGTATACATTTTGAAACAATATATCTTCATTTCCTTCACAGATGGTTGGCGTTTGGATGTCACACTGTCTAGTACGAGCAGTGAAGGAGCGGTACGAAATCTTGTAAACGGCAAACAGAATTATTCCCCTTAACAGTATTACGAAACGGCTGGCTTCCAGACTGCTGTGCCATACACGCATATAGGAAGGGGCTATTGGTCACATGAAAGACTGATCTTATGCAAGACCATTTGGCATATATTTCATGGTTCTTATCCTTTTTATTTTGACCTGTGAATTTTTCTTGACCTGTTCTTCATCAGGAAAGGATTCCATAATGAAACTAGTCTAGGTTTTAGTGGTACAGATCGTGTAAATGTCTGAGTATTGTATTTTCTGAGGGTATATATCTAAGAATTTTGGGGGATTTTACTGATAAAAGACCAATTTTCATATTTATCCATGAAATACCAATTTGGTGCCAGTTAAATTAAAGGTTCACATACAAGAAGCTTATATGAAGAGTTGTGAGCATGGCCAGGGAAAGAGTATTTTTCTAGTGATTCTTTGATTGTGTGATGTTTCCTATGTGATATGGAGTTTAAGCCTGAAATTAGATACATAAGTTTTTAATATATGAGTGGTAGTGATTTTAAGAGTGTGAAAAGGGTTATTTTATATAGTCTGTAATGGGAAGGGAGACTAGAAAAGCAAGGAATTTAAACATTTATTCAAACTTCTAGATGTATCAGTGTAATGGATTGTTCTCTTCTGTGTACTCTCCTAATAAAATGTTCAGATCTATTTTTTGTGTGTATTTTGTGCCCAGGTATTTCACTGATAATGAAGGGCCAAGAAACGTTTAAGGCTTTTTACGTGCAAATGAAGATTTGATCACTCTCCTGGTTTGGAGAGGAATTGGTAAGCAATTTAATCAGCCTTATACTGTGATAGATCATATGAAAAAAATAATTAAGTTAACTCACCTGTATATGAGTGCTTTGAAAGCATTAACCAATTTTTTGCGAGGAATATGAATGTGACTGAAAATTTAAATATACCTTTTTTGTGTGAGTGTGTGTTGGAAAAAGTTGTACAGCTGAAGCTAGCAATTCAATGGGATAAAGTTCCCAAGTTTCCTACACTGTATATGAAATCCCCATGTAATTTATAAACTTCAGAACAAAATAGAAGCCTTTCTATAAAAAAAAACTCAGTGCATACGAATTAACGTTTAAAATCATGCACATTGTCACCTAAACATGAATTTGTATGAAAACACGAATGTCATCTGCTTGCTTACACAAAGGTAAAATTGATCAAGAGTATTTGAAACCAACAATTATACTTGTTCTTTTCCATGCAGCAGTCCAGAGTTTAAAGCATCCTTCTCTTGCATATCTGTCAAGTCTCCGAACACGAAAGTAACTAGGTGGTGTGAACTCAATGTTTTACAGTAGTATTCTATTTGGAAGACCCCTCATTGCTATTGTACTTAGTTCAGTCTTAATGGAAGTTGTGATATTTGCTCTGATTCATACCTTTTCTACACGTAAAAACCCCTTATGTAGATATATTTTGAATGAGAAAGACTCATAAAACTGGCATAAAATTTGGTAACTGGATAAGAGACATCAAGATACTTCTAGGCTTAAGTGACCCTTTAACTTTAGAAATTGTATCTACTTTTTTCTATACTGTCTCTTCTAAGGGCAAGATTTACTAGCCTTTTCTTTTTAAATTCTTGCAGTTTGGGACACAGCAGTTCACTTAATTCTCTTACACTCGTTTGCATTCTCGTACTTCCTCTTGCGCAGTTGTATACCTTCTAAACAATACATAGCTAAGCTGGATGGTACGCCTCACACTGTCCCCTGCAGCTGTATTCCTCCTTCAAGCAGACGCAGGTGTCCGCACTGCTTTCACTTACGACGCTTCAGCGGAAGGAAGCACCCACTCTAGAAGGAATATTTCTCGTCAGACAAAGGGAGACGCAGAGAACTAGACGGCAGAAAGACGACGAGACACAGGGTCTAGCTCGTCACCACTCCACCCTAGGCACTTAGGGAGACGGGGGGGGGGGGGTGTTCTTGGGGTTTTGATTCTACCTTCAACAGTAAGCCCACAAATCACGACCCCTTTCATTCACCTGCACTAAGATGACTATTTCGGTCATATATGGTATCTTACGTTCACAGGTGATGGCCTTCCCCGTTCCTCCCCTCTCTCATTCCCCACCCCATCCCTCTCTTCTCCATCTATCAATCTAACTTTTTATCTATCTCTTGTCCTTTTCCCCCCTCTCTCTCTCGTCCCCTTCCCCTCTCCCTCCCACTCAATCATTTCGACATTCTCTCTCTCTCTCTCTCTCTCTCTCCTACTCCTCCCACTCCCATTCCCTCTCACTCTCACTCTCTTTATCTATCCATCTCCTGTCTTTCAATTCTACATTTCTTCATCCTTATCTTCTGTATACCTCATATTTGATTGCTTCATTTCGTTTTATTCACGTCGCCTTATATAGCAACCGGCACTCATTCCCTCTTCGTTGTCTTCTTGACTTCTATCATACTTTATTTCACCATTTGACAGATGAATCGCAGGGCATTCAATTCATATCACATAAGGTATTATTGCATGTCTAAGACGTGTACTTTTTGTGTGTGTTTCTGCTGGTGTGTGTATGTCTGCTTGTGGGTGTGCATATATGAGAGTTTGTGCTTGTGTGTGTGTGTGTCTTTGTGTGTGGATACACTGTGCGTACACTAGGGATAATAATGATGAAAAGCATTATCTTACTAATGATATTGATGCTGTTTGTGATGGTGGTGATGACCGTGATAATGATCTCAACGATAATGATCATAACGATAAGGATATATATACTGCACTCCATAATACGCGTGTGAATCCGTTTATATATCACCACCGCCATCATTATCATCATCGTTGTCTTTATGATGGGAAAGGTGCAATAATAAAGTGTTTAAACAAAAAACAATAACTATGATAACAGGCCTACAAATAGGATGATAATAACAAACAAGATATAACGCATAGTAATTATGTCCTATCAGTAGTGATGATAATATGAAGTCATAAGATACCACTAGTCCTGAGAAGCGGCGTCTGTGGTGAAGGAGAACCACGGTTACTAACGGAAAAAAGTGTTTTGAATTTGAATTTTGAATTTGAATTTGAATTTGCGGCAGCCATTCGGGTCCCAGAGGCGGAACTGTCAACCGTTGAGACTAAGCTTATGTTCCAGTACAACGTTTGTGAGTGTTGTGATTGATACAGGATCGGAATGAAGTAAAAAAATAACAACAACGAAGGATAAGAAACTGTGGAGGGAATCAAATTTTGAGGCGAAATGCTGCAACGACGGTTAGCTTCGTTAAGTGTAAGCCTACTTGTTCTTGCGTGAATGTCCTTGTCTTTTTTAAATTGTGGAGAGGGACTCGCTTTTCATCACTTGTTTCTGAGTCTCTCCTTTTGTCAAGATTGTTGGGATCAATAGCAGGTCTGCGTTATTTTTTCATTAATTTATGTCTATTATTCTATTACTGCTGTTGTTGTTATTATTATTATTGTTATTAGTATTATTATTATTATTATTATCATCATTATCATTATCATTATCATTATCATTATCATTATCATTATCATTACCATTACCATTACCATTACCATTACCATTACCATTACCATTACCATTACCATTACCATTACCATTACCATTACCATTGTCATTGTCATTGTCATTGTCATTGTCATTGTCATTGTCATTGTCATTGTCATTGTCATTGTCATTGTCATTGTCATTGTCATTGTCATTGTCATTGTCATTATTATCATTACTATTACTATTGTTATTATTATTATTATCATCACCATTATTATTATTATTATGATTATCATTTTATTATTATCATTATTATTATTATTATTATTATTATAATAATAATTATTATTATTATTATAATAATAATAATAATAATAATAATAATTATTATTA
>NC_091552.1:49855362-49860362 GCF_042767895.1 Penaeus vannamei
AGAGAGAAGGTAAGAGAGAGAGAGAAGAGAGAGAGAGAGAGGTAAGAGAGAGAGAGAGAGAGAGGAGAGAGAGAGAAGGAGAGAGAGAGAGAGAGAAGGTAAGAGAGAGAGAGAGAGAGAGAGAGAGAGAGAGAGAGGAGGTAAGAGAGAGAGAGGAGGTAAGAGAGAGAGAGAAGGAGAGAGAGAGAGAGAGAGAGAGAGAGAGAGAGAGAGAGAGAGAGAGAGAGAGAGAGAGAGAGAGAGAGAGAGAGAGAGAGTGAGGAGAAAGAGAGAGAGATATGAAGAGAGAGAGAGAAGGAGAGAGAGAGAGAGGTGTTATAAAGAGAGAGAGAAGGAGAGAGAGAGAGAGAGAGGAGGTAGAGAGAGAGAGAGAGAGAGAGAGAGAGAGAGAGAGAGAGAGAGAGAGAGAGAGAGAGAGAGAGAGGGAGAAGGAGAGATAAAGAGAAGGGGAGAGAGAGAAGGAGAGAGAGAAGGAGAGAGAGAGAGAGAAGGAGAGAGAGAGAGAGAAGGAGAGAGAGAGAAGGAGAGAAGGGAGAGAGAGAGAAGGAGAGGGAGATAGATAGATAGATGGGGAGAAGAGTGCATGCGGATATAGATAAAGACACGTAGATACAGACATATCCACATCCACGCATTTATATCAATATTGTTTAGAATATTCTATTATATAACTAACGAAGAGAGAGAGAGAGAGAGAGAGAGAGAGAGAGAGAGAGAGAGAGAGAGAGAGAGAGAGAGAGAGAGAGAGAGAGAGAGAGAGAGAGAAAGAGAAGAAGAAAAAGTGAAAGAGAAAGAGAAAGAGAAAGAGAAAGAGAGAGAGAAAGAGAAAGAGATAAAAACTAAGATAAAATGAATAAATCAACTTAGAAACAGACAGAAGCGAAGGACCAACCACCCAGCCCCCTGCCCCTCCAACCCCCTTCCCCCTCTCCCCTCTCCCCAACCCCACCAACCCTTCCGCCCTGAGCGACAGCAACAAGGGCGCCCCATTCCCACGCCCACGAGCGCAACACGGACAGGCTCGGACCGAAGGGAGGCCGCCCATCCGACGCCGATCTTTTTTCCTTGTCGAACTCGGAGCCGGGGAGACTGACGTGGGCGCCGACTGCTCTTGTGGGCGCGTTTATTATTCATCGGAGGATCGTGGGCGGGGTTGGGTGGGGTGGTGGGGAAGGGGGGATGGGGGTAGGATGGGATGGGCGGGAAGGGGGGAAGGGGTGGGTAGGATGGGATGGGGTGGGGAGGGGCGGGATCGAGGGGAAGAGGGGGGTAGGATGGGTGGGGTGGAGGGGGAAGGGGGGTGGGTAGGATGGGTGGGAAGGAGGGGGGGGAGGGTAGGATTAGCAGGATAGGGGGGCGGGAGGGGGGAGGGGATGAAGGTCTCGCACTCTCCTCTTTTGCTTTCTCTATCTTTCTCTTGTTCTATCACTCTTCCGCAAAGGCCTCTCGGTCTGCCGTTTTTCGCTTTGTCTGTCTGTCTGTCTGTCTGTCTGTCTCTCTCTCTCTATTGCATCTTCGTTCTTCCTTTTTTTCTTCCTCTTCCCGTATCTATCATCATTGTCCTCTATCTCTTCTTTTTCTTTACCTTCTTCTGGTTTCTCAATTTTCATATTTCTTCCTCCCTCCTTCGCTTACTCCCATCCTCCCTTCCTTTCTTCTTCCCAACCTGCCTTACACTCCATTCCTTCCTTATCATCCCTCCATTCTCTTTCTTCTCCTTATTTCTTTCTCCCTTTCACCCTCCTTACCCTTCAATTCTTCTTCATTTCTATATTTTTACGTTTTATTTTAATTTTGTTCTTTTTCTACTTTTCTCTTCTTATTTTATTCTTCTTCCTTATCTCTCCCTCCCTCCTTCCTTTTATACTTCCTCCCTTGTATTTCCCGCTCATTTTTTTTCTTTAAATGACTATCGGAAAGCGCACACAATGTTTTTCTATGATATGTTTATGTTTCATACGATTAAAAAGTATTTTCTTTCTGAGTCTTACTTTATATCAATTAATGCTATCTAAAATAGATATAGAAACCGATAAACACCACGAGATACACAAATTAAGTCTTTTTAAAAAATTGTTAACGCTTAAAATCCGAAATCAAATAGCATACACGCCAGAAATACACATCAAAGCCTTCCATACTACGAAAAGGAAAGACCGAAAGCGCCAATCAAGATCGGCTTAGTGAATGACCCACATACACAAATCATGCAATAATAAAAAAGATAAATAAATAACACTCGGACATTTTCATCTCTCTCACGCTCACCCAGCTGCAAAAAACAACAACAACAAAAACGCATTGCAACATCTCTCTCGCAACATGGAACGCACTGTCAGAAACACACCTCCGTTTTCCCGGGTCTTATATATACACGTCTTGCTGAAAACAAAAGCGAAACGACTTATCCGCCTTAAGATGGTATGCATATTTCATCTCTTAATGATATAGTATGTGCTCTCCTTTTTTTTCGTCTCCCGTTTTCTTTTATTTGTGTTTGGAGAAAGAAAACGGGCGAAGGGAAGCGTTTATCGTTTTTTTTCTTTTCTTTTGTTTTTGAAGTGCTGCGAGGTATTGTATCATAAGGAAGGAAAAAATAATAATGAAGGGAGAATAAAAGACTATTCTGAAGATGTATTTATTATTTAAAAAAGCGAAGCCTTAAAGGTAGATATTTGAGTTCGAGATGAAGACTGGGGGTAGGGAGGGAGAGGGAGAGGAGGGAAGAGAGGGAAAATGAGGGAGAAGGAGGGAGAGAAAGGGAGAAGGAGGGAGAGAAAGGGAGAAGGAGGGAGAGAAAGGGAGAAGGAGGGAGAGAAAGGGAGAAGGGGGAGAGGAAGAAACGGAGAAAGAGGGAGAAGGAAAGGTAAGAAGGAGGGAGAAGGAGAGGAAGAAGGAGGGAGAGGGAGAGGGAGGGAGAAGCAGAGGGAAGAGGGAGGGAGAAGGAGAGGAAGAGGGAGGGAGAAGAAGAGGAAGAGGGAGGGAGAGAGAGAGAGAGAGGGAGGAGAGGGAGAGGGAGAGGGAGAGGAGAGGGAGAGAGGGAGAGAGAGAGAGAGAGAGAGAGAGAGAGAGAGAGAGAGAGAGAGAGACAGAGAGAGAGAGAGAGAGAGAGAGAGAGAGAGAGAGAAAGAGAGAAAGAGAGAGACCAGGTAGAGGGAGTAAATAGGAGGGATAAGGGGGGGGGGGGTACGGCTGGGTTTATATAATCATGAATATCTTTTTGCTCCGAAAAATATTTTCTAATCCGTTTCCCAGGACGTGGTTGAGCTTATTCCGTTTTCTCTTTTCTCTCTTTCTCTCCTTCTACTTCCTTTTTCCCTTTTCTTGTTTCTCGTTCTCATCCCCCCTCTCGTCCTCATCCTCTTCTCTCTCATCCTCCTCTTCTTTTCTTTCGCCTTCTTCTTCTCCTTTCTTACCATCCTCTGCCTCTTCCTTCTCCTTCTCTTTATTTTCCTCCTCCTCTTCCTCTCCTTTTCTGTTGCTTGTTTCCTGACTTTGTCTCTTCCCTCCTGTCACTTCACCTCCAACTCCTCCTCCTCCTGCTCTTCCTCTGTCTCCTCCCCCTCTTCCTTCTTTTTTTTTCTTTCTCCTTCTTCTCCTCCTCCTGCTCCTCCTTTTCCTTCTTCTTCTCCTCTGTTTTTTCTTCTTATCATTATTCTTTTCTTCTTCCTCCTCCTCCTTATTTCTCCTCCCACTCCTCCTTACTCTTCCTTCTCCTCTTCTTCCTCATCCCCCTCTTCTTCTCATTCTTTTTCTTTATTCCTCCTCCTCCTCCTCCTCCCCTCTTCTTCTTCTTCTTCTTTTCTTCTTCCTCCTCCTCCTCCCCTCCTCCTTCTCTTCCTACTATTTTCTCTTCCTCTTCCTCCTCTTCCTACTTCTCTATTCCTCTCCTCCTCCTCTATTCCTCTCCTTCTTTCCTATATCTCTTCCGTGGTGCTTCAAAATTCCAAAAGAGAATAAAATCTACGGACTCGGCACGCCACTTTACACTTACATTTGGGTTGATGATGATGGTATGTTCTGTCCATTCAAAGGAGAAGGAGAAAGAAGGAGAAAGGAGGAGAAAGATGGAGAAAGGAGGAGAATGGAGGAGAAAGGAGGAGAAAGGAGGAGAAAGGAGGAGAAAGATGGAGAAGGAGGATAAAGATGGAGAAGGAGGATTAGGAGGACTGGGAGGAGGAAGAAGAAGAAGAGGAAGAAGAAGAAGAAGAAGAAGAAGAAGAAGAAGAAGAAGAAGAGGAAGGGTAGTAGAATAATAATAATAATAATAACAATAATAAGAAGAAGCAGGAAAAGGGGGAGGAGGAGGAGGAGGAGGAGAAGAAGAAGAAAAGGAAAAAGAGAAGAAGAACAAGAAGAAGAAGAAGAAGAAGAAGAAGAAGAAGAAGAAGAAGAAGAAGAAGAGGAGGAGAAGAAGAAGAAGAAGAAGAAGAAGAAGAAGAAGAAGGAGATTGACAATAGTAATAATAATGAGAAACAAGGATGTTGATGATAACAAACAAAAGAAAGAAGAAGAAAGGAAAAGAAAAAAGAAAGAAATAGAATAATCGTAAGAAATGGCAAGATAGCCCCAAGTTACGGATAAGGAGACCGGAGCCACGGGGGAAGGGGTGCCACAGGGGAAGGGTGCCACGGGGGAAGGGTGCCACAGGAGAGACTTAAAAGAAAAGGAAAGTGTGGCACAAGGGATTTTAAAGAAATGGGAGAAGATGCCACAGGGAAGACTTGAAGAAAAGTGAAAGGGTGCCACAGGGGAGACAAAGAAAAGGGAGAGTATTCCAAAGGGGTTGAGGTACTTAAAGAAAAGTAAAGGGGTGCCACTGAGGAGACAAAGAAAATGGAGAAGGTGCCACAGGGGAGACTTAAAGAGAATGGAAAAAGTGCCAAAGGGGAGACAAAAAAATTTAATATGTGCCACAGGGGAGACTTAAAGAAAATGGAAAGAGCACCACAGGGGAAACTTAAAGAGAATGGAAAAGGTACCACAGGGGGGACTTCAA
>NC_091552.1:49865362-49867862 GCF_042767895.1 Penaeus vannamei
AAGTATTATAAGATTATTAATTGGACTTAATTATTAATGTTATTAATGGGACTTGGTTCATTCTCTTTATTTCTCTATCTTAATTTCCTTTTTTCTTATCTTAATTGGCTTTTATATACTTCCTTCTTGTCTTCATTTATCTTTTGTCTTTTTGTATATGTATTTTCTTATATTTTTGTTTTTCATTCGCTTCTTCCTCTTTTATCATATTTATTTATTTATTTATATATTTATGTGTCTTATTTCACATTCTTATTCTCCTTTCGCTTCCAAATCATTATCGAAATATATTTTTTGCTTTCTTTTATTATCCATTCTTTTCTTCTTCATCTTTATCAGTTCTTTATGTCTCTCCTTACACCTATTCACATCTTTATTGGCCCTTCTCTACTTCCTCTCATCCTCCTCGGTTCTTCGTGTCTCTCCTTACACCTCATAACTTCTTCTTTATTAATCATTTGCTTCTTCTTTATCAGTTTTCGTTGTCTCTTTATACCTCCTTTTCGTATCTTTATTATCCATTCTCTCTCTCTTTCAATTCTCTTTATCTGCGCTTTATTTTCATGTTTTTATTGATCATCTTCCTTTCCATTCTTTTTTTCTTATTTTCATTCTAATTCTCCGTTTTATTCTTATTATCATTGTTATAATTTTTCGATTTGTTATTAATGATATCGTTACTGTTATTGTTATTATTATCTCCTTCTATTCTTTTGTTCTTCTTTTCACTCTTATGGTAAGTATTGCTTCTTCCTCCTCCTCCTCCTCCTCCTCCTCCTCCTCGTCATCATCATCATCATCATCATCATCATCATCATCATCATCATCATAATCATAATCATCATCATCATCATCATCATGCTTTTTTTTTTTCTTTTTTCCATCTTCTCCTTTTCCTCCCTATTCTTTTTCCTCCTACTCATCTTTCTCGCCTTCCCATCCTTCCCCTATCCCTCTTCTTCTTCCCCCTCTTTTTTCCTCCTCCTCTTTCTCCTTCTCCCTTCCCCTCTCCTCTCCCTATTTTTTCCCTTCTGCCCCTTCCCTCTCTTCTTTCTTCCACCTCTTCCTCCCTCTCTTTTTCCTCCCTCCTCTTCCCCTTCTTTTTCCTCTCCCTCCTCCCCCCTCTTTTACCTCCTCCTTCTCTTCTCCTTCCTTTTCCCCTCTTTTTTTCCTCCTCCTCCCCTTCCCCCTCTGTTTTCCCCACTCTTGCCTCCTCTTTTTTCCTCCTCCTCACAGTCTCCTCTTCACCCTCCTTTTCCCTCCTCCTCTTCATCTCCCTCCTCTTTTTTCCCCCTCCTCCTCCTTCCTCCGTCTCCTCCCCCTCATCTCCTCCTCTTTTTTTCCTCCTTCTCCTCCTCCTCTTTTTCCTCCTATTCATCTTCCCCTCTTTTTTCCTCCTCCTCCTCCTCCTCTTTTTTCCTCCTCCTTCCTCCGTCTCCTCCTCCTCTTCCTCCTCTTTTTTCCTCCCTCACCTCCTCCTCTTTTTTCCTCCTCCTCCTCTTCCCCCTCTATTCTCCTCCTCCTCCTCCTCTTTTTTCCTCCTCCTCCTCCTCCTTCTCCTCTCCGTCTCCTCTTCACGGCAGAAAGCGAGGTCGTTAATCCTATGCATTTTACATGGGGCGGACTTGATAACAATGCCATTCGGAGGAAAAATCTCGAATATTTTATTATCTGTTCTTTATGTCTTCTCCTTTTTGTGTGTTTATCGATTTTCTTTATTATTTTTTTGTCTTTTTATATATATATATTTTTTCATTTCCATTTTTTTTCTGTACATTATTTTTTTCGTCCTCTATTTCTCTTTTCTCCATTTTTAATATCCGATATTCTTATCTCATCATTATCATTATCTTGTTTTTATTATCATTGTTATTGTTTTTATTATCATCATTATTATTGTTATTGTTTTTATCATCATCATTATTATTGTTATTGATTTTATTATCATCATTATTATTATGTTATCATTATTATCATTATACTCACTGTCATTATTATTGTCGTCAATATTATCAATATCATTATTATCATCATCATTAACATTATCATTACCAATACGTCATCATCAATATATACTTCGTTAAAAGCAGTGTTTATACATTCCTTCTCCACTTTATTAATTTCATTGATTGTCAATGTTTCCTATAATACATACATACCCCCCCCCCCCCGATAATACGGAATCAAATGATATCTCACTCTCTCTAAATTAATTCTTTATCTTTTATCTAAATTAGAGGTGTGTTTATATAATCCTCCTCCTCATTATTAATTCAATTAATTAATATTGTTTCCTATGATATATATATTTGTTTCCCTCTTCAATGATACATAATCAAATATTCTCTCTCTCTCTCTGTCTGTCTGTCTGTCTGTCTCTCTCTCTCTCTCTCTCTCTCTCTTCCCATCTCTCTCTCTCTCTCTCTCTCTCTCTCTCTCTCTCTCTCTCTCTCTCTCTCTCTCTCTCAATTAATTCTTTATCTTTTTATTAAAATTACAG
>NC_091552.1:49872862-49900362 GCF_042767895.1 Penaeus vannamei
AATTTTTTTCCCTTTTTTCAGCCTCTTCCTAATTCCTTTTTTTTTTTTTTTTTTGCCTTTTTTCAGCACGTTTCGGCGTGGGTCAAAACCTCTCCTCTCCCTCTCCTTCTCCCTCTTCATCTTCTTTTCTCCACAATTATTGTTTTTCCTTTTTTCAGCCTCTCTTCCTAATTCCCATTTTTTTCCTTTTTTCAGCCCGTTTCGGCGTGAGTCAAAACCTCTCCTCTCCCTCTCCTTCTCCCTCTTTCTCTTCTTTTCTACACAATTAATTTTTTTCCTTTTTTCAGCCTCTCTTCCTAATTTCCTTTTCCCCTTTTTTTCAAATTTTTGGCGGGAAAACCTCTCCCTCCCTCTCCTTCTCCTCTTCTCTTCTTTTCTCCACAATTCATTTTTCCCCTTTTTTTCAGCCACTCTTCCTAATTCCTTTTTTTTTTTTTTTTTTTTTTTAACCTTTTTTTAGCACGTTTCGGCGTGGGTCAAAACCTCTCCTATCCCTCTCCTTCTCCCTCTTCATCTTCTTTTTTCCACAATTATTTTTTTCCCTTTTTCAGCCTCTTCCTAATTCATTTTTTCCTTTTTTCAGCCCGTTTCGGCGTGGGCCAAAACCTCTCCTCTCCCTCTCCTTCTCCCTCTTTCTCTTCTTTTCTCCACAATTAATTTTTCCCCTTTTTTCAGCCTCTCTTCCTAATTCCCTTTTTTTCCCTTTTTTCAGCACGTTTCGGCGTGGGACAAAACCTCTCCTCTCCCTCTCCTTCTCCCTCTTTCTCTTCTTTTCTCCACAATTAATTTTTTTCCTTTTTTCAGCACGTTTCGGCGTGGGCCAAAACCTCTCCTCTCCCTCTCCTTCTCCCTCTTTCTCTTCTTTTCTCCACAATTCATTTTTTTCCTTTTTTCATCCTCTCTTCCTAATTCCTTTTTTTTTTCTTTTTTTCAGCACGTTTCGGCGTGGATCAAAACCTCTCCTCTCCCTCTTCATCCTCTCCTTCTCCCTCTTCCTCTTCCTCTCTTTCACAATTATTTTTTTCCCTTTTTTTCAGCACGTTTCGGCGTGGGTCAAAACCTCTACTCCGCGGGTGACTTCAAACTGAAACCCGTTGACTGGAATCGACCTTTAAATGCCTTTTTCGATGAGGTCGACATGATGGATAAGAGTGAGGTCGACTCCTTCCTGTGAGTATTTTTTTGGTGAGGTTTGGTTGTGGAGGAAGTGGTGTGAGGTGGTTGGGTGTTGGTTCATTCTCATTATCTCTCTTTCTCTTTCTCTTTTTTGTTATTTTTTGCTTTTTCCTTCTCACTCTTTCTCTGACTATGTCTATTTCTTGCTCTCTCTCTCTCTTTCGCTTTCTCCTTTTCTATCTCTCTCTCTTTCTCTGTCTTTGTCTCTTTCATGCCCCCTCTCTCTCTCGTTTTCTCCTCTCTCTCTCTTTCTTTCCTTTTCTCCTCTCTCTCTCTCTCCCTCCCACCCTTCCTCCTTTCCTCTCTCTCTCTCCTTCTTCCCCCTCCTTTCCTTCTTCTCTCTCCCTCCTTCCCTCTCCTTCTTTCCTCCCTCCCTCCCTCCACCCTTCTTCCTTCCTTCTCTCTCTCTTCTCCCCCTTCTTTCTTCCTCTCTCCTTCACCCCCTCCTTTCCTCCCTCCCTCCCACCCTTCCTCCTTCCCTCTTCTCTCTCTCCTTCCTTCCTTCACTTCTTTCCTCCTTTCCCCCCTCTCTCCTTCTCCTCCCTCCTCCCTCTCTATCCCTCCCCCTCCTTTCCCTCTCTCTCTATCCCTCTCCTCCTCCTCTCTCTCTCCTCCTTCTCCTCCTCCTCCTCCTCATCCTCTCTCTATCCCTCTCCTACCCCTCCTCCTCCTCTCTCTTTATCCTTCTCCTCCCCCTCCCTCTCTCTCTCTCTCTCTTGCTTGTACATTATTTATCGTCCTATCCAAGCCCACGGCCATTCTTTTCCCGCATTAGCCCGGACGGCCATATTTTACTTTTAATCTAGTTATTTTCGTTACAGATAATGCGTGAAAGATATGTGGAGATGGATGTGAATGCATAATCGTTCATATACACGTGCTGGGTGAATACACGCGTACATACGTATATACACGTGCAGGGTGAATACACGCGTACATACGTATATACACGTGCAGGGTGAATACACACGTACATACGTATATATACATGCAGGGGAAGGTGCATTCATGTGTAACTGTACGTGTGGATGTAAATATAGAGGTATACACTTCGCGTACATATACAGACAAATGCAGATGGACACAGGCAAATACATATACACACAAACATGCACACACAAACACACACACACACACACACACACACACACACACACACACACACACACACGTACAGGCACATACACCCACACACCCACCCACCCACACACACACACACACGCACCTCCACCCCCCAACACACACACACAAACAGACTCACTCACCCACACCCCCAACACCCACACAAACGCACACACGCGCACACGCACACACACAAACACACCCCCACCCCCCAACACACACCCACACGCACCCACCCACCCACCTACCCACCTACCCACCCACACACCCACACACACACAAACACGCACACAGAGCAAGATGCACACCCAGTGCTTGCGAGCTTCTTTGTTTACATTCCGTTGCACCTAACCGTATGCAAATTCAGAAGGTGCTCTTTTGTTTTGGAAGTTATGGCAACGATCTCCCGTGTTTGTAATGTCGGATAAACATTTACTTATATTTTTCCAATTTGACTATTTTTTGGGAAAAGTTTGTGTTTCATTTCGCTTGTCTTGTTGGGTATTGGGTGTGTTTGGAATGTGTGTTTGTGATTTTCGTTTTATTTTTGTTTTATTTATTTATTTATTTTGTTTTTCTTTGCTGTCTTTTCCTGGAGTTGATATTGTCTCTTCTCTTTCTTTTTATGTTTCTTTGTGTGTGCATTTGCTCTCTTTCTTACTCCTCACCCTTTTCTCTGCTTTTCTTTTCTCTCTCTCTCTCCCTCACTCCGTCCGTCCCTCCCTCTCTCTCTCTCTCTCTCTTTCTCTCTCTCTCTCTCTCTCTCTCTCTCTCTCTCTCTCTCTCTCTCTCTCTCTCTCTCTCTCTCTCTCTCTTTCTTTCTCCTCCTCTCTCTCTCTCTCTCTCTCTCTCTCTCTCTCTCTCTCTCTCTCTCTCTCTCTCTCTCTCTCTCTCTCTCTCTCTCTCTCTCTCTCTCTCTCTCTCTCTCTCTCTCTCTCTCTCTCTCTCTCTCTCTCTCTCTCTCTCTCTCCCCCCCACTCCCCTCTCTCTCACTGTCCCTCCCTCTCTCTCTCTCTCTCTCTCTCTCTCTCTCTCTCTCTCTCTCTCTCTCTCTCTCTCTCTCTCTCTCTCTCTCTCTCTCTCTCTCTCTCTCTCTCTCTCTCTCTCTCTCTCTCTCTCTCTCTCTCTCTCCCTCACTCCCCTTTTCTCTCTCTCTCTCTTTCTCTCCCTCACTCCCTCTCTCTCTCTCACACCCACAACACACAAACAAACACACACACCTAAACAAAACGAACCACAAACACGAACATAACCGCCCCCCTACCAAAAAAAAAGACCATTTTCCCCCCCAATGCCATTAAAATTCACCAAAATATTTAAATAAACTGCAACCCCGCCATTTTTCTTTTTCTCTCTCCCCTTACAGCGGGAATCGCGGGGTAGGCCACTACACTCAGCTTGTGTGGGGCGCGACCTCTCACGTGGGCTGCGGGTATATCGCATATAAGAATAAAAGATATATACAGAGTTATTATGCGTGTAACTACGGCCAGGCAGGTGAGTTTCGAAAAGAGGAAGGTGTGGTGTGTTGATGTATTCAGTGTGATTTAGGTGGGAGTAAAAGATTTGTTTTTTTCAGATCGAGTCATAGATTTTGTGTTTGAGTAGGTTAGTTATTTGATTAAAACGGGAGTCTGATGTTTGAATTATTGGTTGATATCCAATGCTCGTATCCAATTGTTTTTCTTTTACTTCTCTCTCTCTCTCTGTTTATCTTCTTTTTCTATTTCATTATCACTTTTTTTCTTTTTTTTTTCTCTTGTCATGCTTATTCCTCCGTCTTTATTATCACCATCACCATCATCATCACTATCAATATCATCATCATTATCAATGTCATCATCTTCGTCTTAATCATCATCTTCGGCTTCATCATCATCATCTTCGTCTTTATCATCATCATCATCATCATATTCATCATCCCTTTTCCTCTTTATTCTCCTCCACCTTTTCCTTCTCTTCCTCTTTATCCTCTTCTACCTCTTCCTCTTTGTCCTCTTCTTCCTTCCCTTCCTCTTTATCCTCTTCTACCTCTTCTTCTTTATCCTCTTCTTCCTTCCCTTCCTCTTTATCATTCTCCTCCTATTTATCCTCTTCCTTCCCTTCCTCCTCTTCCTCCTCCTCCTGACAGCGCGCTTTACATAATCACGAATATCTTCTAAATCAAAGGATTATCTTATCTTATCTTTCTCGTCGTTTTTTTTTTCTTTGTCTTTCGTCGTTTTCACGTTTCTCTTCCTTTTTATTCTTCTACTTCTTTCTCTTACTTTTTCTTCTTCCTTTCCTTCTTGTTCTTCCTAATGAATGCTTCTACTTCTTTCTCTTGCTTTTTATTACTTCCTTTCCTTCTTGCTCTTTCACCTTCTTTACTTCTTCCATCTTCCTTCATTTTTCTTCTTCTTCTTCCTCTCTCCTCCTCCTCATCCTTTTCCTCCTTCATCCTCACTATCATATTTTCTCCTTCATCACCCATCCTCCTTCTCATTTTTTCTTCTTCTATCTCCCCTCCTTCTCCTCCTTCATTATCAATATTATATATTTCTTCTTCTTCATCATCATCCTCCTTCTCATTTTTCTTCTTTATTTTTTTCTCCTTCTATCTCCTCTCCTCCTCCTTTTCCTCCTTCATCCTCAATATTATATATTTCTTCTTCTACGTCATCACCTTCCTCTTCCTCCTCTTCCTAATCATCTCTCTCCTCCTTCTTCTATTTTTCTTCTTCATCATCACCTTCCTCTTCCTCATCATCTCTCGCCTCCTCCTCCTCCTATTTTTCTTCTTCTTCATCATCACCTTCCTCTTCCATCTCTTCTTAATCCTCTCTCCCCTCCTCCTCCTCCTATTTTTCTTCTACTTCTTCATCACCTTCCTCTTCCTAATCATCTCTCCCCTCCTCCTCCTCCTCCTATTTTTATTCTTCTTCCTCCTCCTCTTCCTCCTGACAGCGCGCTTTACATAATCACGAATATCTTCTAAATCAAAGGATTATCTTATCTTATCTTTCTCGTCCGTTTTTTTCTTTGTCTTTCGTTTCTCTTCCTTTTTATTCTTCTACTTCTTTCTCTTGCTTTTTCTTCTTCCTTTCCTTCTTGCTCTTTCGTCTCTTTGCTTCTTTCTTCCATCCTTCTTCTCATTTTTCTTTTTTCTTTTTTTTTTCTCCTCTCTCTCCCCCTCCTCCTCCTATTTTTCTTCTTCCTCTTCATCCCTCTGTCCCCTCTTCCTCCTATTTTTCTTCTTCTTCTTCCTCCTCTTCCTAATCCTCTCTCCCCTCCTCCTCCTATTTTTCTTCTTCTTCTTCATTTATTTACCTTCCTCTTCCTCCTCCTTTATCACCATTTCCTCCATTCACAGGCAACTACGTGAACCGGAAGATCTACAGCGTGGGACCGGCGTGCTCCAAGTGCCCGGATGGTGCTTCGTGTTCCAACAAGTTCAAGGGACTCTGCTCGATGGGTGGAGGAGGTGGTGGAGGAGGTGGTGGAGGTGGAGGAGGTGGAGGTGGAGGAGGTGGAGGGGGAGGTGGAGGTGGAGGTGGTGGAGGGGGAGGTGGAGGAGGTGGAGGTGGAGGAGGAGGTGGTGGAGGGGGAGGTGGAGGAGGAGGATGGCCTTGGAAACCTCCTGGCGGCGGCGGCGGCGGAGGAGGAGGAGGAGGAGAAGGAGAACCAGAAGGAGGAGGCAATAATCCGTGCAATATGAATGGCGAATGCAGGCTCTTGTCCGAGGACGCGCTCCCGAGTGGCGGCAAGATCAAAGTGCTTTTTTGCCCCTAATGACGGCGGCCATTTTGAAGAGGGGCGTGACGTCATCGAAGCCAGATTTATTTACAGAGAGACGAAAAGGCAAAACTCTCACGATTTTCTTTTCATGAGAAATGCACTTGAGGAAAAAATATGAAGTCTATATATTTAGATTTTTATTCTACGTTTTTTTTTTTCGTGAGTTTTCTTTACGTGTCACAAATGTGCGAAAAAAAGCTTTATGTGTGTTGTTCATATTAAGAAAGTAATATGCTAATGTACAGTGCAGCTTCAGTCGCGGAGATGAAAGAGCAATGCAAGCTTATTATTTATAATAGCCATGTACTTGACAGAGAAAAATTAATGTAAACGTTGGAATAAATTATGATAACCATGAATTATGTGATTTCGCCCAAGAGAGTTTTTGCCGGAGTGAAGTGAAATACAAATTTATTCGACGCAGAAAGTTGAATGTAGACAAAATGTGGAGAATTTAAACAAGCAATTAGCAGAGGCTAATCTGATACTTCTTTGCATTTTGTAATCATGGGAAGTAGGAGACGGAGCAAACTTAAACAAAAGTAATGGCAGCCTAAAGAAAGAAAAGAAAAGAAAAAAGAGTTTAGGTTCGCTCTCCCTCCAAAACCTTCTCCCAGGCCGACATGTCACCCTCACACGTATCTAAAAACTCTCCACAAATGCAATAACACTAACTACACCAAAATAAAACGTATCCATCAACGACAGGCAAAAAAACAAACCCCATTTTCACTCCTGTCACCGCAAAAAGGGAGTAAAACAAGACAAAAAACAGGAGACAAAAAAACAAAAAAGTTTTAGGCCCGCTCTCCCTGTGTTGACGCGCCACTCGGCAGACATAAGAGGTCACACGCAGACAATTAATCATGGCAGTGCAGGATGGAGTGCTGACATTCCCTCTCCAGCGATCCTACCTTAATTGAGACAAATGGCAGAGGCGTCGGACTCTCTTTGTTTACTTAATACTCTGGCTGGAAGAGGGAGGAATTTGACGGTCTTTTTAACGGGGTCGAGTCTCGAGGCGTCCATGGCGGGGGGAATTCGAAGCGAGTGACACGGGGAGTTAAATCGCCTCTTAGGCAAACATTTCGTTTTGTTTGAGGGAGGGAGGAGAAGGGTGAGGGAGGAGGGGAGGTGGGTAAGGGGACTGCTTCTGTATTCATTTGTTTGTTTATTTGTTTAGTTTAGGTTTGTTTAGATTTTTTAAAAAAAGTTAGGAAAAGTTAGTTTGGATTGGTTTGATGGGGTAGCGTATTTTTTTTCTCTTTCTCTTCGTCTGTTTTTTCTTTGTTTATGTATTATATTTTCTTTGTTTTGATTTACTTATCCACACTCTGCTGTTCTTACTTAATCACCTTTCCTACGTATTACTCATCCGGTTCTTCCTATTTTGATCCCTTTTCCAGCTCCTCCTCCACTTCCTCTCCTTTCTCTTTCTGTTACTCGATTCCTCACTCCTCATCTCACACCTTTCCTCTCCTCCTGCTCCTGATCTCCCTGTTTCTTCTACTCTCCCTCTTCATTTTCTCTTCTTCTTTCTCCTTCCTCCCTTTCCCCTTCCTTCTCTCCTCCTCTCCTCTTCCTTTGCCTCTTCCTCCTCCTCCTCCTTCTCCTCCCTCCTCTTCCTCCGCCCTCCTCCCTCCACTTCCGCCTCCCGCCTCCTTCTCCTCCTCTTCATCCGCCAAAATCCTCTCAAACAAAAGTTTGATATACTTTACAAACTTCTTAAATATAACGTACCTATACATAACATATGTACACACACACACACACACACTCTCTCTTCTCTTCTCCCCACCCCCTCTCTCTCTGTGTCTCTTCCTCTCTCTCTCTCTCTCTCTCTCTCTCTCTCTCTCTCTCTCTCTCTCTCTCTCTCTCTCTCACTCTCTTTCTCTTTCTCTCTCTGTCTGTTTCTCTGCTTCTCTCTCTCTCTCTCTCTCTCTCTCTCTCTCTCTCTCTCTCTCTCTCTCTCTCTCTCTCTCTCTCTCTCTCTCTCCCTCTCTCTCTCTCCTCCTCTCTCTCCTCCCTCCCTCTCTCTCTCTCTTTCTCTCTCTCTCTCTGCCTCTCTCCTCACCCCCTCTCTCCCACCCTCCCTTCCCCCCCCTTTCTCCTCTCCCTTCCACCCACTCCCCTCTCCTCTCTCCCCCTCTCTCTCCCCCTACACCTCCTTTTCTTCTCCCTCCTTCCTCTTCTCTCTCTCTCTCTCTCTCTCTCTCTCTCTCTCTCTCTCTCTCTCTCTCTCTCTCTCTCTCTCTCTCTCTCACACACACACACACACACACACACACACACACACACACACACACACACACATACACACACACACACACACACAAACACAAACACACTCACGCACATCACTCTCCTCCCGCCACTACATAAAAAGCAGATTCCCGCAACCACACCCCAGACACAGATTTAGACCGAAGATTCAACTCAGATTTACGGCAGATTTGCGGAACGATTTTTTTTTTTACGTTTTTTTTTCGTTTCTGTCAAGAGAGTGACATCTGTCTTCAAGGAAGGGATTTTTTTTTCTTTCTCTCTCTTTCGTCTTGGTTGGTTGGTTGGTTCTCTGGTTGTCTCTGTCTTTGTCTGTCTGTCGCTCTCTTTCTACGTTCTTATTTTTTATCCATTCTTTTTTCAATCGATTCGCTCTCTCTCTCTCTCTCGCTGTCACTTCACTTTTCTCTCTTCTTTTCCCCTTCTTCTTCTTCTCTTCTTCTCTCTTTCTTCCTCTTCCTCCTCCTCCTCTTCCTCCTCTCTCTCCTCCTCTCCTCTTCTCCTCTCTTCTCCTTCTTCTTCTTCCTTCTCCTCTCCTCTCCTTTCCTTCCTCTCCCATTCCCCCTCCTCGTCTCTCCAGCTCTCTCCTCCTCCTTCTCTCCTTCCTCTCTCCTCCTTCCTTTCTCTTCCTTCTCCTCCCTCTCTCCTTCCTCTCTCTTATTTTTTATTGTAAGATGAATCTCGGTAACCGACCGCCATCACTATTCATGACTTCCGGTTAAGAAGCTGTTTTGGAGAATTACGATAAGAAGGAGGGAGGGAAGGAGGTGGAGGAGGAGGAGAGGAGGAGGAGGAGGAGAATAGAAGGATGAGAAGGAGAGAGGAAGAGGGGAGGGAGGGAAGGAGAATAGAAGGATGAGAAGGGAAGAGGGAGAGAAGGAGAAAGGAAGGGGGGAGGGAGGGAAGGAGAGAGGGAAGGAGGTGAAGGAGGAAGAGAGGAGGAGAATAGAGAAGGATGTGAGAAGTGGGAAGAGGGGAGAGAAGGAGAGAAGAAGAGGGGAGGGGACGGAAGGAGGTGAAGGGAGGAAGAGATAGGAGGAGGAGGAGAATAGAAGGATGAGAAGGGAAGAGGGAGAGAAGTCGAGAGAGGAAAGAGGGGAGGGAGGGGAACGAACTGAGGTGGGAGGTCGAGGAGGAAGAGAGGAAGAGAGGAGAATTGAAGGATGAAAAGGGAAGAGGGATGTGAGAGAGGGAAGGGAGAGGGGAAAAAGAGGAGAGAGAAGGAAGGAACTGAGGTGGGAGAGGGGGAGGAGGGAAGGGAGTGAAGAGAGGAGGAGGAGGAAAATAGAAGGATGAGAAGGGGAGAGGGAAGTGAGAGAGAAAGAGAGAGGAGAGAGAGAGAGAGAGAGAGAGAGAGAGAGAGAGAGAGAGAGAGAGAGAGAGAGAGAGAGAGAGAGAGAGAGAGAGACAGACAGACAGACAGACAGACAGACAGAGATAGAGAGAGAGACAGACAGAGACAGAGAACGAGAGAGACAGACAGACAGACAGACAGACAGAAAAAAACAAAACACGTGCAGACACAAAGACCTTTTTTCCTCCAGGTCCCAATGACACTATGCATTGATATTCGTAGCAATGAAGTGAGGTCTTTGTGTCAATGCAGTATATATCTATATCAAATCTCGATCTGTAATTGATTATTCAGTGACCCTAACATCTACATTCACTTTGAACCTTGTATTTGCGAATATGGGATATGGGACGAAGGGTGAAAGGGAATAACGAAGTAATTAAGAGAAAAGTGTCGATAAAAAATGGAAGAAAAGAAGAAGAGAAAGATAGTTAATAGAGTGGACTGATAATTAATAGAGTGATAGTTAATAGAGTGGGATATGGAACGATGGGGGATATTTAAGAAATGGAATGACGAAGTAATTAAAAGAAAAGAGTCGATGAAAATTGGAAGAAAAGAAGAAGAGAAAGATAGTTAATAGAGTGAACTGAAATTACGAGAAAAATGAATTATTATGATCTTTTGTACACATTTGCATAATAACTCTTGTCGTGTATATGAATTTTTTTTTTAAAGTTCAGCGCATTATGTTTTAAATTTCATATGTTTTCAGTTTAGAAAATTATTTAAGTGAAAATCATACATTTCTAATAATAAGTTTACTAGGACATCTTCCAGCATGAATAGATGAAATATATGTATGTGATATACTTGGAAATCATAATATACTTTAAAAAAGATATATAATTTCTTAATCATTAGTCATCATTTCGGTAATGCCTGGAAATATACTATATATCCATAAAAAAACATGATTATCTACAACTAAAAAAAAAAAAAAACACTCAACAAAGCGACACAACAATGACAACAACAGACACAAGTGCACACAACAACAACAACAACAACAACAACAAAAACAACTATAAAAACAACAGCAGCAACAAAAGCCTTAAACAACATTTACAACAATAACAACATCAACAGGAGTTGCAACGACAATGAAAAATGACGCCAAACAATAACAACAAAAACAAATAACATAAAACAACAAATAACATAAAATAACAACAACAAATAACACAAACAATAACAACAACAAATGAACATAAAACAACAACAAATAACATAAAATAACAACAACAACATAAATAAATGATCAACATCAACAACAAATAACATCATCAACAACAACAAATAACAACATCAACAACAACAAATAACATAATCAACAACAGCAACAACAACAACAAATAACATCATCAACGACAGCAACAACTACAAATAACATCAACAACAACAAATAACATCATAAACAAAAACAAATAACACCATCATCAACAACAACAACAACAAATAACAACAACAACAAATAACATCAAACAACAAATAAATAAACATCAAACAACAACAAACAACATCAAACAACAACAAATAACATCAAACAAACAACAAATAACATCAAACAACACCAACAAATACCACCAAGCAACAACTAAGCAACAACACCAAACAACAACAACAACAACAACAACAACTTCTAAAAACCTTGAAGAGACCACAAGACCCCCGCAGCTGAGGCAAATGAATCTCTTAAACTGTAACGAGATAAGAGTATACCCGAGAGAAAACGAGACACCTCACACACACACACACACGCACGCACACGCACACACGCACACGCACACACGCACACGCACACTATTTTTACCATTACTTATCAAGCGCCGTAAGGACAATTGTGTGGGGATAAAAGTGAAGACGGGGGGAGGGGGTGAAGATGAGGTAGGGGAGGGTCGGAAGAATGGAGGAAGGGGGAGGGGGGGAGCGGAAGACGAGGTGGGGGGGAGACCAAGGTGGGGACAGGGGGATGCGGGGAGGAAAGGAGGTGGTGGGAGCTGAAGGACGAGGTGGGGGGAGGGGGTGGGGCAAGACCGGGAGGGAAGGAGGGGGAGGAGTGGGGGGGAAGCGAAGACGAGGTGGGGGGGGTAGGGAGCAAGACCGGGAGGAAGGGGAGGGGAAGGGATGGGGGGAGGGGGTGGAGCCAGAAGACGAGGTTGGGGGGGGGTAAGACCGGGGGAGGGAAGAACTGGCCGGCATATCTCGGGAGGCGGTAATGAGGTCCTGAGGTAAAAAGAGTGGATTTTTGGAATGAGGTGAGGAGGCGAGAGGGAAGAGGATGTGGGGAGAGTGGAAGGGGAAGGGAGAGAGAGAGGGAGATGGAGGGAGGGAGGATGGGGGAGATGGAGGGAAGAAGGAGGAGAGGGAGATGGAGGAAGGGAGGAGAGAGGAGATGGAGTGGAGGGAGGAGGATGGGGAGATGGAGGAAGGGAGGAGAGGGGGATGGTGGCAGAGAGCGTGGAAATGGAGATCGAAGGAGGGAGGAGAAGGAGGGAGGAATGGGAAGTGGAGGGAGGGAGGGAGGAAAGGGAGATGGAAGGAGAACGAAGGAAAGAAAGAAGAAAAAATAAATGAAAGGAAGAAAGAATGAATGAATGAAATAATGAATGAATGAAAAAAGAAAGAATGAGTGAGTGAAAGAAAGAAATGGAAGAATGAATGAATGAATGAAAGAAAAAAGAGAAAGAAAGAAAGAAAGAATAAATGAAAAAGATAAATGAAAGAAAGAAAGAATGAGTGAATGAATGAAAGAAAGAAAGAAAGAAAAATGAATGAATTAAAAAATGAATGAAAGAAAGAAGGAAAGGATGAATGAATGAAAGAATAAATAAAAGCATTAATGAATGAAGGGAGAAAGGAAGGAAAGAAGGAAGGAAGGAAGGAAGGTGAGAGAAAAGGGGAAAAAAGAGAGACAAGAAGAGAGAACAGGAGAAAATAGAAAGGGAGAAAGAAAAGAAGAGAGAGAGGGAGAGGGAGTGGATAAAAGGGAAATGTGCAAGGAGAAGAGAGGGAGGAGGAGGAAAGGGGAGAAGAAAAGAAAGAGGGAAAATAAGAGAAGAGCGAAGAGTAAGAAAGGAAGGAAGGGGTGAAAAACGACGGAAGAAAGGAAAGAAAAGAAAAGAAGAAAAAGAGAGAAGAGAAAAGAAGAAAAAGAGAGAAGAAGAGAAAAAAATACAGATAAGTGAAGAAGAAAATGAGAGAAGAGAAGCAAGTAAGGAAGAAAGGATGGAGAAAGGAGAGACTTGATAAGATGTTGAAAAAGAGAGGGAAGGGAGGAAGAAAGGAGAGACTTGATAAAGATGTGGAAGGAGAGAGTTAAAGAAGGAAGAAAGGAGAGAGAAAGGAGAGTCTTGGCAAAGAAGTGAAAGAAAAGAGGAAAGGAAGGAAGAAAAGAAGGAAAGAAAAGAAAGAAGGAAAGGAGAAAGGGGGAGAGAAGGTGGCTAATAGATGGGACACGTCTTAAAGGCGCCTCGTCCACGTGTCCGTCAAGCACCACGTTTACCAATCGAGGAGTAAGTATTAAGGAGAAGCTCTATCGAAATTTATGAGGACCGTGTGATAGCTTTTGGTCTAGGAAGAGAAGGGGAGAGGGAGGGGATGAAGGAAGGAGGGGAAGAGGGGAGGAGGGAAGGAGGGAAGGAGGGGAGAAGGAGGGATGGGACAGTGTGGGAGGAGGGGAAGAGGGGAGGAGGGGAAGGAGGGAAGGGGAGAAGAGATGGAGGGATGAGGGAGGGGAAGAGGGGGAGGAGGGAAGGGAGGGAAGGGAGGTGAAGAGGGAAGGAGGGAGGGAGAAGAGAGGGAAGGAGGGAAAGGAGGAGGAGGAGGAGGAGGGGAGGAGGAGGAAGGAGGAGAGGCGGCGAGAAGGAGGGAAGGAGGGGAAGAGGGGAGGAGGGGAGAAGGAGAGGAGAGAAGGAGGGAGGGAGGGAAGGAGGGGAAAAGGAGAGGGGAAAAGAGGTAAGAAGGAAAGAAGGAGACGATAGAGAAAGAAAGAAAGAAAGAAAACAAGATGAAGGAATGACGTACGAGAGGAAGAGGAAGGAAAAGGAACGTAGAAAGGAAAAAAATCAGACGAAGAAGATAAAGAAAGAAAAGGAAAATAGAAAGTAATAAAAGTGGAGAAAGTACAATAGAAGAGGAAAGTTTAAACAAAAGGAAAATTGTGAATTGGATGTGTATTTGCGCTTGCGAGTGTGTGTGAGTTTGTGTATTTTCTATTTGTGTCTTATTTTCTGTTCATCTTTTATTTAACTTTTTACTTTTTCTTCCCTTCGTCCTCTTCCTCCTTCTCCATCTTCTCTTCTTTTTCCTCTTCCTCTTCTTCTTCTTCAGCTTAATTGTTCTCTCTTTTCTTTAAAGAAATTTTCCTCTTATTTTAGAATCCCTTTTTCTTTATTTTCTCTTTCTCCTTCCCCATTTTCATCTTCGTTTTCTTCTTCTTCCCCTTCCTTTCCTCCTCCTCCTCCTCCTCCGCTTTCTCTTCCTTTTCCTCCTCTCGTTTCTTCTTATTTTTCTTTTTGTTCTTCTTCTCTTTCTTCTTCACCTCCTTTTCCTATTTCTTTCATCTCAAACTTGTTTTTCTTTCTCTCTTAATGCATTTTCCTTCTTTATTTTCTCCGCTGTTTCTGTTCTCTTCTTTCTATTCGTTTCTATTCTTTATCTTTGATTCTATTCTCTTTTTCATTTTCTTTTCTTCTTCTGCTTACTCTTATTATTATTATTATTTTCTTCTTCTTCTTCCTCTGCTTCTTCTTCTTCGTCTTCTACTTCTTCTTTTCTTCTTCTTTGCTTCGTTTTCTTCTCTTTCTTCTTCTTTTGTAAGTTTATAAGTGTGTATGTTTGTCTTTATATGTCGAATATATGTGTCGCATATATATATATATATATATATATATATATATATATATATATATATATATATATATATATATATATATAAATATATACATATATATATAATATCAGTACATTATATATGTAAATAATATTCCTTTGATATTTACACTCCCCAATAAAAATTATAGAAATGAAATATAAGAAAACAAATTTATTTTCTTTTAAGAGATGGTAATAATAACAAAAAAGGATAAATAAGAATAAAGAAAATATTTATATATACAAGAAAGAGAAATATTTCGGTAGATTCCCACACTCTTCAACCCTCCTCCCCCACCTCCCCCTCCCCCCTCCCCCCCGGGGGTAATGGAGAGGGACAGGTGGCATATGCAAATTGCAATCCTATTTTCAATTCACAAACATGGGTGGAGGGTTTATATTCTTATTTAGCTCGGTGACAAAAAAAAAAAAAAAAAAAAAAAATAGTATATGCATTGTGGAATAAAAATTCTTATATATTTTTGTCTTTTGTAAATCTTTGCTGTGGGGAATATTGGGAAATGATGGACAGTGACAAGGGAAAAGGGAAATGAATCAGAAAGATGGAGAGGAGGAGAAGGAAAAGGGGGAGGAGGAGGAGGAGGAGAAAGAGAAAGAGAGAAAAGGGGAGAGGTGAGGAGTGAAGAGAGAAAGAGGAAAAGGGGGAGGAGGAGGAGTGGGAAGAGGAGGGGGAGTAGAGGAGGAAGGAGGGAGGAGGAAGGGGAGGGAAAGGGAAAAGTAGGAGGAGGGGGAGGAGGAGAAAGAGAGAAGAGGAGGAGAAGGAGGAAAAAGGAAAAAGTGCAGGAGGAGGGGGAGGAGGGAGGAAGGAGGGGAGGAAAAAAAAAAAAAAAAAAGAGGACGATGATGAGGAGGAGCAGAGGGAGGAGGAGGTGTAGGAGAAGGAGGAGCAAGTGTAGGAGGAGGAGAAGGAGATGAAGGAGGAGGAGGACGCGTAGGAGGAGTAGGAGGGGGAGAGGAAGGAAAAGGAGGAGGAGGAGGAGGAAGAGAAAGTGGAGGGGGAGAAGGAAGAGAAGGAGATGCAGGAAGAGTAAGAAAGAAGAAATGGAGGATCAGGAGGATCAGGAAGAGGAATGTCAAGGGGAATGATGATGAGTGAGGAGGCGGATAAGAAGGAATAAAAAATAGAGGAGGAACAAAAGGAGGTGTAGGTGTAGGAGGGAAGAGGGAAGAGAAGGGATTAGGAGGAGGAGAGAGGAAGAAGAAAAAGAAAAACGATGGTGAAAAATAAAAGGAGGAGGAAGAGAAGATTAAAAACAACAACAACAACAACAAAAAACAAGTGAAAAGCACGTAAGTATTTATTTTTTTAAGAAAAGGAAGTTAGAAAATGAAGAGGAAGGAGGAGAAGGAGTAGAAGAATAAGACAATGAAGGAGGAAAGAGTGGAGAAGGAATAGGAAGAGAAAAGGGAGGATAAGGAATAGGAGGAAGGGAAGGAAGAGGAAAAGGAAGAAAGGAAAAGAAAAAAAGAAAAAGTGGAGAAAATAGAATACAAGAAAAAAAGTGTAAACAAAAGGAGAAGGAGAAAAAAGAAGATAAAGAAAAACAAAACAAAGAAAAAAGAACACAAAAGAGAGAAAAAAGACAAAGAAAAAAGATAATCCCTTTTCTCAGACGCGAGTTGCTAAATGCCATTTTTTCCTCTCTCTCTCTCTCTCTTCATCTCTCTCCTTATTATGTAAATATTTGCTTGCTTTTAAGTGTGTGTTGCATTATGTTGCACGCACGTCAGAGAATGGGACGCCAGAGGGAGTTTTATGAATGGAGAAAAGCGAGTCAATGGTTAATGGTGGAGTTGGGTGCAGAGGCTTTTACACGCACATGTATACACGCAGGTTTACATACAGAGGTGTACACAGACAAGTATGCGTATAGATATATAGATATAAGTACACTTATATAAGGGCAGACATGAGCGTAAACGGAAATACACTCACATACAAGCTCAGAAGCGAGCACAAATACGCATCACACACACACACACACATACACAGACATACAAGTTCAAGCACAAATACACACACACACATATCACACATACAAATACAAGCACAGACACACACATATACAAACACACATCACATACACACACACACAAAAACAAGACACAAACACACTACGTAAACACAAGCACACACACACAAACAAACACACACACATGAATACACAATGCAACACAGACCACGCAAAGGGCATAAACAAGAAGTACACAAGACAAAAAAAAAAAAAAAAAAAAAAAAAAAAAAAAAAAAAAAAAAAAAAAACTTCACTGCAGACGGAGACACAAAAACACGCTCAGCGGAAGTGTGGCTTAGCATTTTCCTCTTTCATCTTTACATAATTCAATTCATATTCTTTATACTTGTGCTGTTTATCTTGTATTGTTTCTTCGCATTGTTTGTTTTGTGTTGTTTATTTTTCCCTCCGCCAGGAAGGTTAAGTTTTTTGTAGCGTTAGTTTGTTTGTTAGTTAGCTGGTAGGCGGGATAATTGATTAATTAATTTATTATGTTTAGGTGATTTTGATGTAATTCTTCAAGTTTGAATATTTGTATTGTATCAGTGACCCGATTGCCTTGGCAATGCTTCTCGTTTTGTTTATATTTCTCTTGTATATCATTCATTTTATATTTCTAAAATTGTTTTTTAATCTATCTATATTGATTTGCTTACTTTATATAATATTCATTTCGAATTGTTTATTCATATTTTTTCTTTTCTTTTCTTTTATTCAATATTTTTTCATTTTGTTTATTTCATAATATTTGCCTGTGTTTTTCGTGTCTTTTAATCAGTTTTATTGTTATCCGTTATCGATATATTTCGAAACACACACACAGACACACACACACACACACACACACACACACACACACACACACACACACACACACACACACACACACACACACACACACACACACACACACACACACGTACACACACACGTACACACACACACTCACACACGCAAACACACAAACACACAAATAGAAGCATACATTTTTAAATTTTAGATTTGTTAATATGTTTTTGTTCTATTTGTTACATTATCTAATTTACTACTATATAAATGCTATATGTTGGTAATTATTATAACCAACTTTGCTAATTGATAATGCTAATCAATTTCTAATCATACTAATACAAAATTTTATAAATATGATTATAAATATGGATGACTGCTGATTACTAAAGATATCATTAATCTTCGTAGTTCATATCATTTTTTATTTTTGATTTATAATAATAGAACTCACGCTAGTAATAGATTTACATTCAATTATTCATAAGAGCAACTGTATTGCATTTAGAATATAACGGTTGGCGCTAACGATTTCAAAATGGCGGTCTCCAGACGATCAGCTGATTGAACTCGATCACGTGATCATGACGTGGGTGGTCACGTGATTGGCAATCCTGAGCGAATCAGAGGCCTTCCCACGCTCCTTGCATTATAGGCCTAAGTGCTGTGTGGAACTTGTTTAGGCTTAGAGTGTGTGGCCCAGAATTTGGCCGCAAGAATGATAGACCGGAAATAAAGCTAGAAATTTTTTTTTCATTCTTATCAAACTTCCTTATTCTTATCTTCTATATAATCTTTGTATGTCATCCCGAAATATGTCTGTCTATCTATCTATCTATCTATCTATCTATCTATCTATCTATCTATCTATCTATCTATCTATCTATCTATCTATCTATATATATATATATATATATATATATATATATATATATATATATATATATATATACATATGTATAAAGACGCAAAATATATTCAATAACAACAAAACATCTCTATTTCTTTGCTTTTCATTGGTTTAATAATAAATAAAGACTGCCTGCAACTCTTTCTAGTAGGGTTTCCAGGTAGGGTTTAATTCTCTTTTTTCGTGTCTGATAATCCCCGCCTTTGCAGTGCAGAGGTGAGCTAATGTGGCTGATGAAGTATTCAAGGGCTTGGTTACTCTCTTGGCTCTGTTTTCGTTCTCTCTCTTGCTTTATATCTCACTCTGTTTGTCTGTCTGTTTCTGTATCTGTCTGTGTCTGTTTGTCTGCCTGTCTACCTCTCTCTCTCCCTCACTGTCTGTTTTCGTCTATCTCTCTCTGTCTTTGTCTTTCTGTCTGCAGGGTATGTGTGTGATATGCATATGAAAATACCAATTAGTTGATGTATATAAACATATTGATGCTAGCTGACCACTCTTATCTTCAGCGCTTATCAAGTCACCGCATGGAAGTCTTCCAAGATACGGGTATATTCCTCTGCTTCTTCCGTTTAATACCTGTCTTTTGACCAACAAGAACCTACGGACATATCCCACGTGCTTTTGACTGGTTGCAGTTACACGACATCCATACATGACGCATTGATTTTGGATAAAAAACCCGGTTAATCCAGTGAAGATTTTTTCCCCAATCCTGCGCGCAGAAAAAAACACCCACTCGTCTCGGAGGCCGTCCAGCCACTGAATGAGGGAGCTCGCTGTCCAGAAGACGTTCCGGCGTCAGCGCACGAACGCTAACACTGACGCACGCATTAGCACTGCTGCGCTGACTTTGGTGACTCGGATATTACATTTTCTCTTTAATATAGTGTCACAAACACTAGGTGATATCTACCAGAAGCAAGAAGCACAGTATTCAGGCGAAAGAGGAAGGGACGGCCACGATCGCCGACCCAGACGACGATACCAAAGTCCCGTTGCCAACGAGGACGCCGTCGTCAGGAAGAGGAGGAGCATCGCCGTCTCGAGGAGGAACGTCGTCGTCAGGAGGAAGAGGTTTCATAGCCTCATAGCACAGCTCAATTTCCCGCCTCCCGCACGCTGCTCCGTCGCCACCACTCAATACCTCCCCTTCCCCCCCTCTCACCCCTCCCCATCCCCCTTCCACACCCAAGGCGAGCGTCAACCCCCCACCCACCCTCCTTCAGGATACATGCTTTCAGGCTTTCAGGAAATGGAGACGCAAGCAGGAGGATTATCCTACAATGGCTGACGTCCCCAGCTCGCCTGTCCTCAAACAGCTGATCCTTCGACGTCTATGTCCCTCCCTCGAGGCCCAGCAAGCATAACAGAACAAACACCATGCCTGTCCAGACGATACACATTCCTCCCAAGGACGTGCTGGACAAATTGGAGAAACACGTCAGAGCTCAAACCAACGAGGCTCTGCTCTTCAGTCGAAAGCAGATGGCAGGGGAAACATTTAATACCTTTTATGTCAGAATTAAAAAAATGCAGCCGAGACAGTCGAAATCTCCAAGGGGGAGAGCTGCAAGAATTGTGAGGAGACGCACCTGCAACAATTCATCCTCACAGGAGTACGTGACAATGGGCGCGTGCAACCTCTCATCACCCAAGCACACACCAGCTCATTGGGTGAAGTAGTGGAAAAGTGTTATGCATATGAAGCGGCCCGCAACACTGCATCAGCAATCGCAGCGCCTCCCCCCGGAATAGGAGCCACGCCCACGCCCACGCCCGAGACAAAATTCCACAAGCCGAGAGTCAAGCCACCTGCTAATCCTGCAGACGCATTCCACGTGTTTCTGCTGCTCTTCTGACTCTGCTGAAGCTTTTGTCAGATTGCAGTTACACGACACCCACACACTTTTGACCTCGCTATGTCTGTCTGTCAATGTCTCTATCTCTGTCGTCACTCTGTCTATCTATCTATGTGTCTGTGTCCATCTGTCTCTCTCCGCTCTGTCAGTCTGTCTCTGTCTTCGCTCTGTCAGTCTGTCTATCTATCTATATGTATCTATCTGTCTCTCTCTCGCATATTTTGTCTGCCTATCTGTTTCTGTGTGTCTGTCTCTTTCTCCTCATTTCGCTCAATCTGTGTGTCAGTCTGTTTCTGTCCCTGTCTGTCAGTCTGTCTCCTCCTCTCTCTCTCTCTTTCTCCCTCCATTCCAGGCGTCTGGTTCTCACTCCGAGGGATAAAAATCACATTACAAATCTTTGATGTCAACGATAAAACTTTGTGTCATCATAATATCCATAATATCAGCACACACTCACTCATACACACACATACACACACACACACACGCACATCCACACTCACACAATCTCTCTCTCTCTTTCTCTCTGTCTCTCTTTATTTCAATTAAGAAAAACATTGTGAAAATTACATAATGTCGTGAATCGCCCAGTAACTCATGGCTTTTAATTCTCGAAAAATAAACTCTCTCTCTCTCCCTCCTCTCTCTTTATTCAATTAAGAAAACATTTTGTAAATTACATAATGTTTAGGTCGCCCAGTAATCATGTATATTTTAATTCTCGAAAAAATAAACACATCATTACACAGAAAAGAAGAAAAAAAAAAATCCTTCATTACAATTAACAATGGTATAATTGATGTTTTTATAGCTTACAATATTTTTTCATGTTTTGATTAGATTTTGAAATAGGCAATTCCGGAATTCTAATGCGGGGCTTAAGTGGCACTTGAGTGTGAATTAGACAAGGGAGATTCTGTTTTTTTTTATGCTTACTTGTGCTTATCGTTATTATCATCATCGTCTGTTTGTCTTTCTGTATCTCTTTCTGTCTTTTTCTGTATTTTTGTCTGTCTCTGTCTGTCTGTCTTTATGTCTCTCTCTCTCTCTCTCTCTCCCTCCCTCCCTCCCTCCCTCCACCCATCCCATCCCATCCTACTCTCCCTACCTCCCTCCACCCATCCCATCCCATCCCTCTCTTCCTCCCTCCCTCCTCCCTCCATCCATCCCATCCCATCCCTCTCTCTTCTCCCTACCTCCCTCCACCCATTCCTCCCTCCCTCCCTCCCACCCATCCCATCCCTCTCTCCTTACCTCCCTCCAGTACCCTACTTCCCTCCCTTCCTCCTCTCCCTCCCCTCCATCTAATACCTCCTCTTCTCCCTCCCTTCTCTCTCTCTCCTACCCACCCTCCCTCCTCCCTCCTTCCATTCTCCCTTCCTCGCTCTCCGCATACCAAATGGAACACGAAAGAAAACACGTACCACGAAACACATCAGATAAAAAAGTAAAAAAAAAAAGAGAAGGAAAATAAATAAAAAAAAGAAAAAGTAAGAACCAAAAAAATTAAATAAAAATAAAATAATGATAATAAAAAGAATAAAAAAGTACAAAAAAAGAGAAGGAAAATAAAAAAGAGAAGAAAAAGTAAGGAAAAAATAATGATAATAAAAAAAATAAAGAAAACAAATTAAAAAAAAGGAAACAAAATGATATAAAAAAAGCGTATTGAACTCCCAGACATCACAGCATCGTGTACATGATATATCTCCGATCCGCGAGATGAGATGCTGAGCATATATCTTCGGTAAACATGCGATGATATATGTTCGTGTGTATTTCTTCCGTTTTCAGTTCCTGTCATGATCGGTTATTCAAAACATCAACTATGAAAAAAATTATCCTAAAGTGAAAATACAACATTATACTTGATTTACACTTCAAAACATCAATGAAAAAAATTGGCCTAAAGTGAAAATACAACATTATACTTGATTTAAACTTGAGACATCCTCCATCCATTTAAATTCTTATTTTTTTTTCTCTTCACTCCCATCTAGGCCATTTTGATAGTGAAATCGGGCGTGCGGTGTCCGTAGACTTTAAGCGCACCATTCCCTCCCGGTGCCTCGCAGGTCATGTGCCGCGCCATTCTTCAGCGTCCTGTCGCAGGAAATGCGGAGGGAAATGATTAATGGTCTTTTCTCTCTCTCTTGCTCCTTGCTTTTCTAACCCCTTTTTTTATCTCATATTTTTGTCTTCTCCTGTTTCTTTTTTCATTTCTTTCTTTTTGTCTTTTTGTTCTCTATTATTCTCTTACTTGCTTACAAATTCTCTTGTACTCTCTTTCCTTTTTCTCTTTCCGTTTTTTTTTGTCTTTGTTCTCTCTCTTTCTTTATTTTCCTTCGTTTTACTTATCTCATTTTTTTGTTTTTATTGTTTCTTTTTTCTCTCTATGTCCTTTTTATTGTCCTCTCTTTTATTTTATTTATCTTCGTTTTACTTATAATTTTTTTCTCGTTCTCTCTGTTTATCTCTCTCTTCCCCCTCCCTTCCCTATTGCTATTGCCATTTCTATGCAATCATATCCAATGTTGCTGAAATATGTATAACCATACTATTCCATATTGCACATTCATGTTCTATACAGTGCACCTATCTATCTATCCATCTATCTATCTAATATAATTACATATACATTTTTTTACGTTATCCCATCACATACATATCTTTTTCTTTACTTATCTATCTATCTATCCATCTATCTATCTAATATACATACATATACATCTTTTTACGTTATCCCATCACATACATATCTTTATCTTTACTTATCTATCTATCTATCCACCTATCTATCTAATATACTTCCATATACATTTTTTTACGTTATCCCATCACATACATATCTTTATCTTTACTTATCTATCTATCTATCCACCTATCTATCTAATATACTTCCATATAAATTTTTTTACGTTATCCCATCACATACATATCTTTACGGATAGTCTATCTTGCTCAGTCGTCATGGCCCTTCTCTCTTGTACGAAGCCCAAGCAAGAAAGATGGGAAAAGATATAAACAAAGTCGAGACTGCAAGAATTCTTCCTCTGTTCGCAGTTCCCCCTAAAGAGTATGAATACTTCAGCTGTTTTTTTATTTCTTATTTCTTTTTTATTATCATCATTTATTTTTCAGTTGGACTTAACATCCACCAGGTATAGTTATGATCTGTAAAAAAAACAAGAAAACAGATTATCAGTTGTAGCGATATGTATCCTTTTAGCCTGATATTCAGCAGCTTCATTCTGAGACTGTATTTTTCGTGCAGGTTTGAACCAAAGACTTTTCAGGTACAGATAAGATGTAGTTTAAGGTCTTATCCCGTACAAACCACAGACCTACAAGGATTTGATATACATAGGGATACATATGTGTGTGTGCGTGCGTGTGTGTGTGTGTGTGTGTGTGTGTGTGTGTGTACATATATATATATATATATATATATATATATATATATATATATATATATATATATATATATATATATATATATATATACACACACACACACATACACACACACACACACACACACACACACACACACACACACACACACACACACACACACACAAACACGCACAAACACACACATACATATACATATATATAGGTGTGTGTGTTTAATCTTTGCCTATCCAAATGTTTTTGTCTGGCGTTGTTTGCCAATTATTATTTTTTCTAAATTGTTGTTTGCCGATTTTTTTTTTTTATCCATCTTTCTTTGTCCGTTGTTGTTTTCTTTACCGTTGTTTGTCGTTGTTTGTCCATCGACGTATCTCACAGATCGAAATCTAGAGCATTGACACGAACTTCACTCAGCTTAAGAAAACTTCCTCGATCCCCCTTATCCTAGTACGGGATTTGTGATGCTAGTAAGGCTCCTTTTAGAATATTCTAAGGAGTCTTCTTCCTAAGACGGCAGGAGCAGCACATCACCTTCTTAAAGAGGCTGCAGCGAGTCTTACTTCTTTTTCTGACTCGCAAGAGGAAGTTGCTGCATCGTTCTAAGTCATTTTTGTTGTTGTTGTTTTGTTTCTCTCTGTTTGTATGTTGGTTTTTCTTTCTGTCCTTCCTCTGGTTTTCTCTATTTGTCTTTCTATCGATTTATCTTTCTCTTCTTTCTTTTATTCTCTCTCTCTATTCTGTATTTCCTTTTCCCTCTGTCTCTAATCCTCTCTTTATCAGTCCCTTCATCCCTAATCCCTCTACCTTTATGTCTTCTTGTCTTTCTCTCTTTATCCTTCATTCTCTCCTCCCAACTTCTGTATCTTCCTCTTTCTGTTTCTCCATCCCTTTTTCTCTCCACCCACAGTTTCTTTGTCTTCCTCTCTCTACCCCTGTCTCCCATTCTCTCCCTTTCTTTTTCTATATCTCCCTCTTCCTCCCTTTTATCTCTCTCTTTTTCACTCTCTCTCCCTCCCTCTCTCCTTCCCTCTACATCTTCATCTCTTCTCTTCCTCTTCTCTTCCCTCTTTCCGTTCAATCTCTTCCCTCTCTTTCTCATTCTTTCCTTCCTTCCCTCTCTTTACTTTGATCTTTCCCCCTTCTCTCCTTCTCCCTCACTCCTTCCTTTCTCTTTGTCTCACTCTCTCACACTCTCCCTCTACATCCACTCTTTTCTCTCCCTCCTTCCCTCCGCTCTTTTATCTCATTCTTTCCTCCCTCTCCCTCTCCCTACCTCCTCTCCCTATTTTCATACGACCATCTCCATCCCTCCTCCTTCTCCTCCACCTCTCTTCATCATCTCTTGTCCTTTCCATCTCCCTTTCTTTATCTCCCTCTCCCTATCTACATCCGTCATCTCCCTCTCCCTCTCTCTATCTTCATCCGACCTTTCCCTATCTCCATTTGTCCTTTCCCTCTTCTATCTCCTTCCCTCCTTCTTCCGTCCTCTCCCTCTACCTCTCTATCTCCTGTTCTTTCTCTCTCCCTATCTCTATCTCCATCCCTCCTCTCCCTATCTCTATCTCCATCCTTCCTCTCCCTCTCCTTCTCTCTATCGCCATCCCTCCTCTCCCTCTCCTTCTGTCTATCGCCATCCCCTCTCCGATCCCTCTCCCTCCTTCTTACGTCCTCTCCCTCTCTCTATCTCCGTCCCTCCCCTCTCCCTCTCTCCTTCCCTATCTCCATCCCTCTCCCTCTCCTTTTTCTCATTCCCTATCTCCATCCTTCCTCTCCCTCTCCTTCTCTCTATCGCCATCCCTCCTCTCCCTCTCCCTCTCTTTATCTCTATCTCCATCCCTCCTCTCCCTCTCCCTCTCTCTCCCCTTCTCTATCTCCATCCCTCCTCTCCCTCTCCTTCTCTTTCTCACTCACTCCCTCTCCCTCTCTTTCCCCTTCCCTATTTCCATCCCCTTCTCCTCTCCTTCTTCTTCTCATTCCTCCCTCTCCTCTCTCTTCCCTTCCTATCTCCATCCCCTTCTCCCTCTCCTTCTCTTTCTCATTCACTCCCTCTCCCTCTCTTTCCCCTTCCCTATCTCCATCCTCCTCTCCCTCTCCTTCTCTTTCTCATTCACTCCCTCTCCCTCTCTTTCCCCTTCCCTATCTCCATCCCCCTCTCCCTCTCCTTCTCTTTCTCATTCACTCCCTCAAGGGCCACCAATTCCTTTTACTTTAACCTCTGTTTTTGGGGGGGAATAGACCAGTGCATTTTCCCGAGGTTTATAAACATAAATAAACTTTTTTCCCTTGTCCTTTTTCAGCAATGTTTATGTTATTAAAGTTACAGTGACTTTTTTCATGAGTCGAAAGTTTATAAGTTTGCATAACTATCTGTGTCTGCCTAAGAGAATGTGTGTATGGCGTGTGTGCGTGTATGGATTTATGGAAGCGCGTGTGTGAGTTTGTGTGCGTGTGTGTGGGTTTGTGTATGTGTATGTGCGTATGCGTGTGTATGTGTATATGTGTGTGAGTTTGTGTATGTGCGTATGTGTGTGTTTGTGTATGTATATTAGTGTGAATGTATATGCGCGTGGATGTACGCGTGTTTTTTTGTGTGTGCGTAACTGTATGTGTGTGTGTGTTTATGTGTATCGACATGTATACTTTCATGTGCGTCTAAAGCATATCCGTACATAATATATGTAAATAATATTCCTCTGAAGTAAGATTATACCCACCCTCCGAAGAAGACACACTCAGGAAGGAAAAGATGCTGAAAATAGCCGAAGAAAAAGTCTAATATATCTTTTAAAAATGTGTATATGTATATGAGGTTATGTAAGGAAGAGAGAGAGAGGGAGAGAGAGAGAGAGAGAGAGAGAGAGAGAGAGAGAGAGGGAGAGAGAGAGAGAGAGAGAGAGAGAGAGAGAGAGAGAGAGAGAGAGAGAGAGAGAGAGAGAGAGAGAGAGAGAGAGAGAGAGAGAGAGAGAGAGAGAGAGAGAGAGAGAGAGAGAGAGAGAGAGGGGGGGAAGATAGATAGAGAGAGAGAGAGAGGCAGACAGATAGAGCGTAAGACACAGATAAAGAGATAGATCGATAGATAGAGATAGATAGATAGCTATATAGAACGATAGAGATAGATAGATAGATAGATAGATAAAGAAAGAAAGAAAGAGAGAGAGAGAGAGAGAGAGAGAGAGAGAGAGAGAGAGAGAGAGAGAGAGAGAGAGAGAGAGAGAGAGAGAGAGAGAGAGAGAGAGAGAGGGGGGGTAGATAGATAGATAGAGAGAGAGAGGCAGACAGATAGAGCGTAAGACACAGATAAAGAGATAGATAGATAGATAGAGAGATAGATAGATAGCTATATAGAACGATAGAGATAGATAGATAGATAGATAGATAAAGAAAGAAAGAAAGAGAGAGAGAGAGAGAGAGAGAGAGAGAGAGAGAGAGAGAGAGAGAGAGAGAGAGAGAGAGAGAGAGAGAGAGAGAGAGAGAGAGAGTACAGTCTTTAGTGAGACAGATTTCTCTTTGAAGAGCACACGAGTGGAATTCATGTCGAACAAATTGCAACAGGAATAACGAAGGGAAGACCAAGAAAATACACGAATATGCCGAAGGCCTTTTCGCTTTACTGCTTCCTCATGCCCTGAAGAAGCAGCAAGTAACTTCTTCGGCAACATTCGTGTGTTTTCTCGTTCTTCCCTTCGTTGCGCAGACTTATCTAAACACACAAACACGCTACTCCATAAAAAAAACACAAAAACACACACAGAAGGATAGGAAATGAGATAAGAAGTGAGAGGTGTTTACCATATTCAAAACTTCCAGGAAATTTGATAAGGTTCTGTGACGGTGCATCCGCATTCTATTGCCACATTGTACTGAATTATCATTATTTTTTTCTCTTTTGTCAAACTGAAAACAAT
>NC_091552.1:49925362-49927862 GCF_042767895.1 Penaeus vannamei
TCTCGCTGTCTCCTCTACTTTCCTTCTCTCTCTCTCTTTCCTCCCTCTCTCCCTCTCTCTTTCCCTCTCCCTCCCTTCCTTCTCTCTTTTTCCCTTTCCCTCTCCCTTACCTATCCCTTCCCCTTTCCCCCTCTCTCCCTCTCCCTCCTTCTCCCTCTTTCTACCCCCAACCTCCTCTTTTCACTCCCCTTCACTCCCCCTCCTCTCTCTCTCTTTCCTTTCTCTCCCCCCTTCCTTTTTCCCTCCTCTCCCTCCCCCTACTCTCTCCCTCTTTCCCCTATATCCGCAATCTTTCCCCCTCATCCCTCTCTCCCCACTCTTTCTTTCTTTCTCTCTCTCTCTCTCTCTCTTTCTCTCTCTCGCCCATTTTCCCCTTCTCCTCCTCCTCCCCTCACCTCTCTCTCTCCTCCTCCTCCTTATCTCTCTCTCTCTCCTCCTCCTCTCCTCCTCATCATCATCATCTCTCTCTCTCTCCCTCTCTCCCAATCCCTCTCTCTCTCTCTCTCTCCCTCTCTCCCAACTTCCCCTATCTCTCTCCTCCTCCTCATCTCTCTCTCTCTCTCTCCTCCTCCTCCTCATCTCTCTCTCTATCTATCTCTCTCTCTCTCCATCTCTCTCTCTCTCTCTCTCCATCTCTCCCTCTCTCTCTCTCCCCCTCCCTCTCCCCCCCCCCTCGCGTCCGGACTGTCGCTAGCCTCCGGGAAGTCAACTGTCAACTTGAATGAAGCTTCCACTAAGTTTGCATGGAATTGGATCTTGTGTAATGCGATTGATCCCGAGGTCGAGCGAGACTAGGTCAGAGGTCAGGGAGAGGTCAGGGATCCGGAGGTCGAGCGAGACTAGGTCAGAGGTACGAGGAGAGGTCAGGGAGACGCTGGCAGGAGGAGGAGACATAATCCCGTGTTTGGTTGGGTAAGGTATCTCTGTGTCTGGTTGGGTATCTTGAGGGGCATCTATCTCTCTGTCTGTCTCTCTGTCTTTCGTTTTGTTTCTATGTATATAGGTTGATGGGTAGATAGATAGGAATATGTATACGTACTCTCTTTCTCTCTCCCTTTCTCTCTCTCTTTCTTTTTTTCTCTCTCTGTCTCTCTCTCTCTCTCTCTCTCTCTCTCTCTCTCTCTCTCTCTCTCTCTCTCTCTCTCTCTCTCTCTCTCTCTCTCTCTCTCTCTCTCTCTCTCTCTCTCTCTCTCTCTATATATATATATATATATATATATATATCCCTCCTACTCCCCCCCCCTCTCTCTCTCTCACACACACACACACATATAAATGGATATATGTGTGTATGTGTATGTCTGTGTGTGTTGGCGTGTGTGTTCGAGTGTGCATGTCTACAACACAATCAGAATTCTAATGATCCTAACAAACACGTTTTTCTTTTAATCTATTTGTTTATCCTGCAATCATGTTGCAACGCCCCATTAGGAGCATGCAACCGACACCTTCTCTCGGACGTAAAAGAATTTTTCATTTTTTTTTTTTTTTTTTTTTAGTGGATACATATATATTTTTGAAACAAATATGTATATTTTACCTTCTCTATCTGTACATACGCAAACGCACACGTATGTGTAGAGATAGATAGATAGATAGATAGATAGATAGATAGGTAGGTAGGTAGGTAAGTAGGTAGGTAGATAGATAGATAGGTAGCTAGCTAGTTAGATAGATAGATAGATTGATTGATGTATATATATATATATATATATATATATATATATATATATATATATATATATATATATATATATATATATATATATATATTTACTTATTTATAATGACACACACATATATCTATCGATCGATCTATGTATCTATCAATGCACATATGTCTGTGTGTATTTGAATGTGTACATGAGAGCGCCCGAGACTAAAAAGAAAAAAGAAAAACGAAAATAATATATAACGAAAAAGGGAGAGAAAAAGAAAAGAAAAATAAATAAACAAGTAAAAGAAAATCACAAAAAACAACGACCAGACTCCAAATAATATAAAGATAATCCAACGAAAGATTAAAAAAAAAAAAAAAAAAACGAAATGAAATAATCAACAAGAAAAAAATAATAATAACATGAAGATAATCCAACGAAAAAAAAAAAAAACGAAATGAAATAATCGACAATAAAGAGAAGATAATCCAACGAAAAAAAAAAAACGAAATGAAATAATCGACAAAAAAAAATAATATGAAGATAATCCAACGAAAGATAAAAAAAAAAACGAAATGAAATAATCGACAAAAAAAAACAAAAACAAAAAAATAATATGAAGATAATCCAACGAAAGAAAGAAAAAAAACGAAATGAAATAATCGACAACAAAAAAAATGAAGATAAGCCAACGAAAGATAAAAAAAATCGAAAAAAAGAATAATATGAAGATAATCCAACGAAAGATAAAAAAAAAAAAAAAAAAAAAATCGAAAAAAAGAGAGAAAAAAAACATCACAGATTTCTAATGTCAACTTGCGAGCCTCGATGTCCTGATGGAT
>NC_091552.1:49937137-49939637 GCF_042767895.1 Penaeus vannamei
GGCCTACATACAATCGCACGAACTTCATGTATGTATGTAAGCATGTGTGAATTCTTATGCCTACATACATACATACAATCGCACATACATACACTCCATGTATGTATGTAAGCATGTGTGAATTCTTATGCCTACATACATACATACAATCGCACATACATACACTCCATGTATGTATGTAAGCATGTGTGAATTCTTATGCCTACATGCATACATATAATCGCACATACATACACTCCATGTATGTATGTAAGCATGTGTGAATTCTTATGCCTACATACATACATACAGTCGCACATACATACACTCCATGTATGTATGTAAGCATGTGTGAATTCTTATGCCTACATACATACATATAATCGCACATACATACACTCCATGTATGTATGTAAGCATGTGTGAATTCTTATGCCTACATACATACATACAATCGCACATACATACACTCCATGTATGTATGTAAGCATGTGTGAATTCTTATGCCTACATACATACATACAATCGCACATACATACACTCCATGTATGTATGTAAGCATGTGTGAATTCTTATGCCTACATACATACATACAGTCGCACATACATACACTCCATGTATGTATGTAAGCATGTGTGAATTCTTACGCCTTCATACATACATACAAACGCATATACATACACTCCATGTATGTATGTAAGCATGTGTGAATTCTTATGCCTACATACATACATACAATCGCATATACATACACTCCATTTATGTATGTAAGCATGTGTGAATTCTTATGCCTACATACATACATACAATCGCATATACATACACACTATGTATGTATGTAAGCATGTGTGAATTCTTATGCCTACATACATACATACATACAATCGCACATACATACACTCCATGTATGTATGTAAGCATGTGTGAATTCTTATGCCTACATACATACATACAATCGCACATACATACACTCCATGTATGTATGTAAGCATGTGTGAATTCTTATGCCAACATACATACATACAGTCGCACATACATACACTCCATGTATGTATGTAAGCATGTGTGAATTCTTATGCCTACATACATACATATAATCGCACATACATACACACCATGTATGTATGTAAGCATGTGTGAATTTTTATACCTACATACATACATACAATCGCACATACATACACACCATGTATGTATGTAAGCATGTGTGAATTCTTATGCCTACATACATACATACAATCGCATATACATATACTCCATGTATGTATGTAAGCATGTGTGAATTCTTATACCTACATACATTCGTGCCTGCATTTATATGATTTATAGGCCTATATATATTGACTACGCGCGTGTGTGTGTGTGTCCGGTTGCGTGTGTAGTATATATACGTGCGATGTGTACGTGTGTGTGTGCATTCCTGTGCCTAAATACCTACATACATACACCTCTGCGCACACATGTAAACTAGCGAATTAATAGCCAGGTGTTCAATATCGAAGGTTGACCTCTGACCTCAAACTACGGGAATTGGTCAACCGCATCACAGAACACAACACATAAATACTAGTGATTGAATGCTACGATTTAAAAGGATTTACTGAGCCGTAAATCCTGGTTTGTGTCACCATACGTTAGCTTGAAATCCATGATGGTTTCATGATGGCCATTAACTAGCATCTGTATGCCGTTCGAAGCCCGGTTTCTTTTGAGTTCGGTTCCCGTTTTCTTTGCGTCTGGTTTCCGTTTTTTTTCCCGTCTGGTTCTCGTTTTTTTGTGTCTGGTTCTCGTTTTCTTTGTGTTCGGTTCCAGTTTTTCTTTGCGTCTGGTTCCCGTTTTCTTTGCGTTCGGTTCCCGTTTTCTTTGCGTTCGGTTCCCGTTTTCTTTGCGTTCGGTTCTCGTTTTCTTTGCGTCCGGTTCTCGTTTTCTTTGCGTTCGGTTCCCGTTTTCTTTGCGTTCGGTTCTCGTTTTCTTTGCGTTCGGTGCTCGTTTTCTTTGCGTCTGGTTTTCGTTTTCTTTGCGTTCGGTTCCCTTTTTTTTGCGTCTGGTGCCCGCATTATTTGCGTTCGGTTCCCGTTTTCTTTGCGTTCGGTTCTCGTTTTCTTTTGAGTGCGGTGCTCGTTTTCTTTGCGTTCGGTTCCCGTTTTCTTTGCGTTCGGTTCCCGTTTTCTTTGCGTTCGGTTGCCGTTTACTTTGCGTTCGGTTCCCGTTTTCTTTACGTTCGGTTGCCGTTTACTTTGCGTTCTGTTCCCGTTTTTTTTTGCGTCTGGTTCCCGCTTTCTTTGCGTTCGGTTCCCGTATTCTTTGCGTCTGGTTCCCGTTTTCTTTAATTTTAATCTTATTTTTTTTTGTTTTTTTCCTGATTCGGATGACTACTTTCTTTACCATTACTTCCCGTTTTCTTGCAAGTTGTATTTCGTTTTCTTTCAATTTCCTTTCCATTTTCTTTCACTTTACTACCCATTTTCTTTTCATTCTCTTCCTCTTTCCCTTCACTTAATTTCCCGTTTTCTTTACAATC
>NC_091552.1:49949637-49952137 GCF_042767895.1 Penaeus vannamei
TCTCCCTATTCCCCTCTCTCTTCCTCCCCCTCCTCCCTCCTCCCCCTATTTTCCCCTCTCTCTCCCTCTTCCTATTTCCTGTCCTCCTCCTCCTCTTTCTGTTTTTCCTCCTCTCTTATCTTTTCTCTCGCGTCTTCCTTCTATTCCGTGTTCTGTCTTATCTCCCCCTTCGTCTTCTCTTCTTTTTTTTTCTCTCTCTCTCTTTTTTCTCTTCTTCTTCTTCTTCCTCTCTCCTTTCTCTCTTCCTTCCGTGGCTTCCTTTCTCTCTTTCTTTCCTCTCTTCTACCTTTCTTATTTTCTTTATTACTTCTTTGATCCCTCCATTTCTCTCTTCCTTAGCCTTCGGTTCATTCCCTATCTCCCTTTCTTACCCAGCTCTCCCTCCTCTTTCTCTTCCCTTACTTTATCAACTTTTTGCCTTCTCCTTCTTCTTTTCTCTTTTCTCTCGCTATTTTCTCCTTCCTCATTTCCTCTATTTCCACTCTTCACTTTTCCCCCTTCAGACACCCTTTATCCCCTTCCTTTTTGTTCTTTCCTTTCGTTCCTCCCTTCCCTCCCTTTAATTTAGCGCCACTTCCTGTTTCTTTTTCTTTTTCTTTTCTCTTCGTTTCTTATTTCTCATTCTTCATTTCCTTCCTCTAACCTCTTCTCTTTTTCATTATTCCCCTTACCCCTTCCTCCCCTTCAGATACCCTTCTTTTTCTTCTTCCCCTTTCCCTTTCTCTTCCCTTCCTACCTCTTCTTCTCTCTTCCCTCTTCCCTCATTCACTCACCCCCACCCTTCCCCCTCCCTTTTCCCTTTCTCTTCCCTTCCTCCCTCTCCTTCCCTCTTCCCCCATTCATCCACCTCCCCTTCCTTCCCCTCCTTTCTCATGACTCAGCGCCACTTCCTGTTTCCGGGGCGAAGGAAGTTTCTCGAAGGTCCGTCCACGTCTTGGCGGGAAAATCTTTTGGCGGGAAATTTTTTGGCGGGAAAATCTTTTGGCGGGAAAACATCGATTCGTTTGCGCTTGGTGGTTGTCTTTTTTTTTTTTTTTTAATGAATTTCACGGTTTATCTCGTTTTTTGTTGTCTATTATCATATTGTCTTGTTATTGTTTCTTTCTATCTATTCTTTTTCTTTTTTTGGTTAGTTTAATGCTATTTGTCAATATTTCCATCTCTTATTTAATTTTTTCTCTCTTTCCTTCACTCCCGTTCTCTTCCTTTCAACTTCACCTTTATTTCTTTCTCTCTCCCTCCCTTTCTCTCTCTACTCCCTTCTTTTCCTTTCCATTCCTCTTGCTTTATCTATTCTCTTTCTATCCTTCCCTCTCCCCTTTCTCTCTCTCATCTTCTTCTCCCATCGGAATAAGGGGACTAAAGAGAGGAAAAGAAAAAAAGAGATAAATAGGGAAAAATAGAAAAAAATGGGGAGAGATAATAACCATGAAGAAACAGGGAGGTAGAAAAGGAAGAGATAAAGACGACGAAGAATAGTAGACAGACAGAAAGGGAAAAGAAAGAAGGAGAGATAAAACACAATAGAGTGGAGAGAGAAAGAACTTCAGGAGAAAAAGGAGAAATAGATACAATAAAGGAGGATTGAGAAATAGGAACGGGAGAAAGAGATAGAATGAGAGATAGAATACAATAAAGAACAGGGGAACAGGAGGAGGATAAGATAAAGGGTGATAAAGAAGCCAACGAAGCAGAAGAGAGAGATAGGAAGGGGAGACAAAAAAGGGAGAGATAGCGTCAATAAAGCAGAATGGGGACATGAGAGAAAAAGTGATGAAATAGAGAGAGAAAGAAAAAAGTGATAAAGTAAAGAAATAAAGTATGTAATGAGAAGAAAACTAAGAAAAATATGGAAAATTATATTATATGTCTATGGAAATAGCAATAATAATAATTATGATGATAATGAAGATAATGATAATGAAAATAATAATATCAATAACTATAATGATAATAACAATGATGAAAACGATAGCAATAATGATAATAATGATAATGATAATAATAATGATAGTGATAATGATAATAATAATAATAATAATAATAATAATAATAATAATAATAATGATAATAATAATAATAACAATAATAATAATAATGATAATAATAATGATAATAATAATAATAATAATAATAACAACAATAATAATAAAAGTACTGATGATGATAATGATACTAATAATGATGATAAAAATAACAATAATAATAGCAGTAATGACAGTGATAATTAGAATGATAAGGAAAGTAATGATAACAATAATGATCATGATAAAAATGATGGTGATGATGATAATGATAATAATAACAATAATAATGATGATAATAACAATGATAATGAATATTATCATTATAACAATGAGTATTATTACGATAGTAATGATAATGATAAGGATAATAATGGTAATAACAATAATGATAACAATAATAATCATAATGAAAATTGTAATGATAATAATGATGATGATAATAATGATTATAATAATAAGGATACTGATGATAA
>NC_091552.1:49969637-49972137 GCF_042767895.1 Penaeus vannamei
GCCCCCTTCCCCTGCTCCCCTCCCCTCCACCCCCTCCTCTGCGCCCCCTTCGCGCCCCCTTCCCTGTGCCCCCTCCCCGCCCTCTCCCCTGCGCCCCTTCCTGTGCCCCCTCCCTCCCCCCCTCTCCTCCACCCTCCTCCCTCCTGCCCCCTTCCTTCCACCCCTCCCCTCCCCCCTCCCCTCCACCCCCTCCTTCCACCCTCCCTCCACCCCCTCCACCCTCTCCCTCTGCTCCACTCCCCTCCCTCCTCTCCCCCTCCTCTGTTCCCCTCCTCCCCTCCACCCCCTCCTCTGCGCCCCTTCCCCTTCCACCCCCTCCCCTTCCACCCCCTCCCCCTGCTCCCCCTCCCCTCCACCCCCTCCCCCTTCGACATAAAGTTGCAGAGCATCAACACTCACCCTCCGCTTGCTCCTCTCCCCTGGTCCTCTGCAACAGCAAACATGAGGCTAGCACAGGGAGGAGAGAGGAAGGGAGGGGGAGACGAGAGGGGAAGGGAGGAGGGGACGAGAGAGGAAGGGAGGGGGGGACGAGAGAGGAAGGGAGGAGGGGAGGAGAGAGGAAGGGAGAGGGAGAGGGGAGAGGAGAGGGGAAGGGGGGGGGAGACGAGAGAGGAAGGGAGGGGGGGAGGAGAGAGGAAGGGAGAGGAGAGGAGAGAGGAAGGGAGAGGAGAGGAGAGAGGAAGGGAGAGGGGGGAGGGAGAGGAGGAAGGGAGGGGAGAGACGAGAGGGAAAGGGAGGAGAGGAGAGAGGAAGGGAGGGGGAGAGGAGAAAGGTAGGGAGGGGGGGGACGAGAAAGGTAGGGAGGGAGAGAGGAGAGAAGAAGGGAGGGGGAGAGGGGGAGAGGAAGGGGAGTAGAGAGGAAGGGAGGAGGGAGAGAGGGAAGGGAGGGGGAGAGGGAGGGAGAGGGGACGAGGGAAAGGGAGAGGGAACGAGAAGGAAGGAGAGAGGAAGGGAGGGGGAGACGAGAGAGGAAGGGAGGGGGAGGAGAGAGGAAGGGAGTGAGAGGGAGAGGAAGGGAGGAGAGGAGGAGAGGGGAAGGGAGGGAGAAGGAGGAGAGGGCTGAAAGGAGGGGAGGAGAGGGAGGGGGGAGAGAAGAGGGGAAAGGAGGAGGAGAGAAGGAAGGGAGGGAGAGGGGAGAGAGGAAGGGAGGGAGGAGGAGAGGAAGGTAGGCAGGGGGAGAGAGAGGGAAAGGAGGAGAGGAGAGAGGGAGGGAGGGAGGAGGAGAGAGAGGAAGGGGGAGGGGGAGAGAGAGGAAGGGAGAGGGAGGGAGAGGGGGAAGGGAGGGGAGAGGAGAGAGGAAGGGAGGAGGGAGACGAGAGAGGAAGGGAGAGGGGAGAGGAGAGAGGGAAGGGAGGGGGAGAGGAGAGAGGAAGGGACGGAGAGAGAGGGAGGAAGGGAGGGGGAGAGAGAGAGGGAAGGAAGGGGGAGACGAGAGAGGAAGGGAGAGGGAGAGGAGAGAGGAAGGGAGAGGGAGAGTAGAGAGGAAGGAGGGAGAGGAGAGAGGAAGGAGAGGGAGAGGAGAGGAGAGAGGGAGGGGAGAGAGAGAGGGAAGGGAGAGGGGAGAGGAAGGAGAGGGAGAGAGAGAAGGAGAGGGAAGGAGAGACGAGAGGAGAAGGGAGGAGAGAGAGAAGAAGGGAGGGTGAGAAGAGAGAGGAGGGAGAGAGGAGACGAGAAAGGTAGGGAGGAGGGAAGACAAGAGGGGAAGGGGGAGGGGAGACGAAAGGGGAAGGGAGGGGGAGAGTTGAGAGGAGGGGAGGGGGGAAGGTTAGTGTCCTTCTGCAAACAAGGAACTAAATGTTATTGCATATTGGTTGCATGGACGGGGGGAGGAGGGAAGGAGAGGAGGTGGGAGAGAATAGGGGAAGAGAGAGAGAGAAAGAGAGGGAAGAGGTGGGGTATGGGGAAGTAGGAGGAAGGAGGAGGGAGAAAGAGGGAAGAGGTGGGGAGAGAGGGAGGGAAGCTGGAAGAGAGGGGAGAATGAAGAGATGAGAAAAAAGGGGTGGTAAAAGAGGGAAGAGGTAGGAGAGGGGAATGTAAATTGTGGAGGGGATGGAAATGGGAGGATGGTGGGGGAGAAGAGGGAGGGAGGGAGATAAGAAAGGAAAAACCTGGTGGGAATGTGGGGGAGGAGGAGGAGGAAGAGAGAGAGAGGAGAGAGAGAGAGAGAGAGAGAGAGAGAGAGAGAGAGAGAGAGAGAGAGAGAGAGAGAGAGAGAGAGAGAGAGAGAGAGAGAGAGAGAGAGAGAGAGAGAGAGAGAGAGAGAGAGAGAGAGAGAGAGAGAGAGAGAGAGAGAGAGAGAGAGAGAGAGAGAGAGAGAGAGAGAGAGAGAGAGAGAGAGAGAGAGAGAGAGAGAGAGAGAGAGAGAGAGAGAGAGAGAGAGAGAGAGAGAGAGAGAGAGAGAGAGAGAGAGAGAGAGAGAGAGAGAGAGAGAGAGAGAGAGAGAGAGAGAGAGAGAGAGAGAGAGAGAGAGAGAGAGAGAGAGAGAGAGAGAGAGAGAGAG
>NC_091552.1:50007137-50012137 GCF_042767895.1 Penaeus vannamei
TATATAGATATATATTATATTTATATAATAATATATTATATTTATATAATAACGCTTGATGCAGCTCAAGATACGATTGGTGTACGCCCGAGAGCAGTACAGAATTCCATCTCGCGGGAGACACTGGAAGCCACAGATGCATGTCGTGCGGCTCGTCTGACAGGGGATCGGGAATTGCACCGTTCTCATGTGCGCAGAACTCGGTCCCTGTTAAGAAGGGACAAGGAACAGTTTATTAGGAGTCTTGCAGAGGAGGTAGAAGGCCATTTCTTAGTAAATGACCTTCGTCCTGCATACCAAGCCCTGAGAAAGCTGAACTCCAAGCCCTCTTCACAGGTGACAGCAGTTCGCTCAGTAAGTGGTCAAATCGTTTCAGATCCTGTTGCGGTGCGGGGACGTTGGGCTGAGTATTTTGAGCAGCTGTACCAGGTTGACCCACCAACAGTTAACTTGGATGCGGGTAGTGTCGAGATCCCGCTGCCAGATCCACCTATCAGTGAGGACCCTCCCTCCCTAACTGAAGTTAGGGGGGCGATTTCCAAGCTGAAGAGTGGTAAAGCAGCTGGTATCTGCGGCATACCAGCTGAACTGTTAAAGGCTGGTGGTGAACCTATGGCACGGGGGTTACATGCTGTCCTGGCTGCCATCTGGCAGTCCGGTTCCGTTCCTCCTGACCTGTTGAGGGGTGTGGTCATCCCTCTCTGGAAGGGGAAGGGGGACCGTTGGGACTGCAGCAATCACCGAGGCATCACACTGCTCAGTGTACCAGGCAAGGTTCTCGCCCACATCCTTCTGAGACGTATCAGAGACCATCTACTGAGGCACCAGAGACTGGAGCAATCCGGATTCACTCCTGGTAAGTCCACAATAGACCGTATCCTCGCGCTTCGAGTCATTGTAGAGCGCCGTCGTGAATTCGGGCGTGGGCTACTTGCAGCCTACATCGACCTCAAGAAGGCGTTCGATACGGTGCATCGGGAGTCACTTTGGGAGATCCTGAGGCTGAGAGGAATACCAACAAGGATTATTGGACTAATAGCAAGCCTGTATACTGGTACTGAAAGTGCTGTAAAGTGTGGTGGGGGCCTGTCGAGCTTCTTTCCTGTTAGTTCAGGAGTGAGGCAAGGCTGTGTCCTTGCACCAACTCTTCAACACTTGCATGGACTGGATACTGGGCAGAGCTACTGTTCAAAGTCATTGTGGGGCAACGCTGGGCAATATCAAGGTTACAGACCTTGACTTTGCTGATGACGTTGCCATTCTATCTGAGTCTTTGGAAACCCTAGTGGCGGCTCTCGATGCATTTAGCAATGAAGCAAAGCCCCTGGGTCTAGAGGTCTCCTGGACCAAGACCAAGGTCCAGGAATTTGGGGACTTGATAGGAGAACCTGTTCAGTCGGTACGTGCTTGCGGCGAGGACATTGAAGTCACAGAGAGCTTTACATACCTTGGTAGTGTAGTTCATAACTCTGGGCTGTCAGACCATGAAGTCAGCAGACGGATTGGCCTGGCAGCAGGGGTCATGAACTCTCTCAACAAGAGTATTTGGAGATGTCGGTACCTGTGCAGAAGGACCAAGCTTCGGGTTTTCAAGGCCCTGATAATGCCAGTTTTGCTATACGGTAGCGAAACCTGGGCATTGTCCTGTGCCTTGGAGGCTCGTCTTGAAGCCTTTTGCAATAGGTCCTTGCGCCAGATCATGGGGTACTGTTGGCGGGACCATGTGTCGAACCAACGGTTGCACCGTGAGACTGGCACAAGCCCTGTTATCTGCACAATCCGTGATCGCCAACTCAGGCTATACGGCCACCTGGCTCGCTTTCCTCAGGATGATCCTGCCCATCAGGTCGTCTCTATTCGAGACAACCCTGGGTGGAGGAGGCCTGTGGGACGACCGAGGAAGTCATGGCTTGGGCAGATCGACCAAACCTGCCGTGAAGAACTAGAGATGGGCCGAGTCCCTGCCTGGCGTCTAGCCATGAGGGATCCTCGTAGGTGGAAGCGAAGGGTGGATGCGGCTATGCGCCCCCGTCGGCGTCAGCCCCCATGATGATGATGATGATATTATATTTATATATATATGTGCCTCAAAATACACACACAGGCACACACACATGAACACTTACACACATGAACACACACATGAACACTTCAACACCCTAGGTACCTTTATAGGGCATACACATGAACACACACATGAACACTTCAACACCCTAGGTACCTTTATAGGGCATACACATGAACACACACATGAACACTTCAACACCCTAGGTACCTTTATAGGGCATACACATGAACACACACATGAACACTTCAACACCCTAGGTACCTTTATAGGGCATACACATGAACACACACATGAACACTTCAACACCCTAGGTACCTTTATAGGGCATACACATGAACACACACATGAACACTTCAACACCCTAGGTACCTTTATAGGGCATACACATGAACTCCCAAAGTTGCCTCAAAATACACACACACAGGCACACACACATGAACACACACATGAACACACACATGAACACTTCAGGCGATGATGAATATTGTCAGTAAAATGAAGTAAACTTTTGTAAACATTGAATTGATGAGACAGAAGCATTATTTTTATTAGGTAAAGAAAAGATTAAGTAAAAAAATCGTATATATGAAAAGTTTGAAATAATCGATCATGAACACACACATGAACACTTCAACTCGTTAAAGTTGGCTATAAAGGTACCTTTATAGGGCATACACATGAACACTTCAAGTTACCCTAGGTACCTTTATAGGGCATGAACACACACATGAACACTTCAACACGAGTTATCCTAGGTACCTTTATATGGCATACACATGAACACTTCAAGTTACCCTAGGTACCTTTATAGGGCATGAACACACACATGAACACTTGTGTTGAAGTGTTCATGTGTTATCCTAGGTACCTTTATAGGGCATACACATGAACACTTCAAGTTACCCTAGGTACCTTTATAGGGCATGAACACACACACATGAACACTTGTGTTGAAGTGTTCATGTGTTATCCTAGGTACCTTTATAGGGCATACACATGAACACTTCAAGTTACCCTAGGTACCTTTATAGGGCATGAACACACACATGAACACTTGTGTTGAAGTGTTCATGTGTTATCCTAGGTACCTTTATAGGGCATACACATGAACACTTCAAGTTACCCTAGGTACCTTTATAGGGCATGAACACACACATGAACACTTGTGTTGAAGTGTTCATGTGTTATCCTAGGTACCTTTATAGGGCATACACATGAACACTTCAAGTTACCCTAGGTACCTTTATAGGGCATGAACACACACATGAACACTTGTGTTGAAGTGTTCATGTGTTATCCTAGGTACCTTTATAGGGCATACACATGAACACTTCAAGTTACCCTAGGTACCTTTATAGGGCATGAACACACACATGAACACTTGTGTTGAAGTGTTCATGTGTTATCCTAGGTACCTTTATAGGGCATACACATGAACACTTCAAGTTACCCTAGGTACCTTTATAGGGCATGAACACACACATGAACACTTGTGTTGAAGTGTTCATGTGTTATCCTAGGTACCTTTATAGGGCATACACATGAACACTTCAAGTTACCCTAGGTACCTTTATAGGGCATGAACACACACATGAACACTTCAACACCTTTATAGGGCATACACATGAACACTTCAAGTTACCCTAGGTACCTTTATACGGCATGAACACACACATGAACACTTGTGTTGAAGTGAACACACACATGAACACTTCACGAGTTATCCTAGGTACCTTTATAGGGCATACACATGAACCCTAGGTACCTTTATAGGGCATGAACACACACATGAACACTTGTGTTGAAGTGTTCATGTGTTATCCTAGGTACCTTTATAGGGCATACACATGAACACTTCAAGTTACCCTAGGTACCTTTTTAGGGCATGAACACACACATGAACACTTCAACACGAGTTATCCTAGGTACCTTTATAGGGCATACACATGAACACACACATGAACACTTCAAGTTACCCTAGGTACCTTTATAGGGCATGAACACACACATGAACACTTCAACACGCGTTATCCTAGGTACCTTTTTAGGGGTGTCCCCAAATTATCAGTACACAAACGGTGTTTTCTCGTGTGTGTGCTTCTCGTGTGTGTTTTCTCTCTCTTGTGAGTTTTCTCTCTCTCGTGTGTGTGTACTCTCTCTCTCTCTCGTTGTGTGTTTTCTCGTTTTCTCTCGTGTGTTCTCTCTCTCGTGTGTGTTCTCTCTCTCTCTCGTGTGTGTGTGCTCTCTCTCTCACGCGTGTGTGTGTGCTCTCTCTCTCTCTCTCGTTGTGTGTTTTCTCTCGTGTGTGTTCTCTCTCTCACTCGTGTGTGTGTGTTTCTCTCTCGTGTGTGTTCTCTCTCTCTCGTGTGTGTTTCTCTCTCTCGTGTGTGTGTTCTCTCTCTCTCTCGCGTGTGTGTGCTCTCTCTCTCACGCGTAGTGTGTGCTCTCTCTCTCTCTCGTTGTGTGTTTTCTCTCGTGTGTTCTCTCTCTCGTGTGTGTTCTCTCTCTCACTCGTGTGTGTGTGTTTCTCTCTCGTGTGTGTTCTCTCTCTCGTGTGTGTGTGCTCTCTCTCACGCGTGTGTGTGTACTCTCTCTCTCTCTCGTTGTGTGTTTTCTCGTTTTCTCTCGTGTGTTCTCTCTCTCGTGTGTGTTCTCTCTCTCTCTCGTGTGTGTGTGCTCTCTCTCTCACGCGTGTGTGTGTGCTCTCTCTCTCTCTCGTTGTGTGTGTGTTTCTCTCTCGTGTGTGTTCTCTCTCTCTCGTGTGTGTTCTCTCTCTCTCGTGTGTGTTCTCTCTCTCTCTCGTGTGTGTGCTCTCTCTCTCACGCGTGTGTGTTCACTCTCTCTCTCGTGTGTGTGTGTGTTCATGTGTGTGTGTTCATGTGTATTATGTGTTCATACCTAAGCATCACAAGTAGAACCCAAAGATGATAAT
>NC_091552.1:50029637-50039637 GCF_042767895.1 Penaeus vannamei
TCTTCCTATTTATTTTCCTCTCTCACTTTCCTCCCTCTTTTTTCACTTTTCTCTTCCTCCCCTCTCCCTCTTTCGCCTCTCCTTCCTCTCCTCCTTGCCTCTCTCTCCCTCCTTTATCCTGCCCTATTCCCTCTCTCCCACAAGAACAGGGGAGAGAGAGGGTGGGCGTCAGGAAGGGCATCCGGCAGGGAAAATAATCCGGCAGGGAGGAGTAAGAAGAAGACGAAATAAAGATGAGGATGAAAGGCAGAATTAAAAGGAGGAGGTGGAGGAGAAGGAAGATATAAAGGAGGAGAAGGAGGAAGAGGAGGATGGGGAGAAGGAAGATATGATGGAGGAGGAGGAAGAGGAAGAGGAAGAAAGAGAAAAAGAAGAACAAGAACAAGAAGTGGAAGAAAACAAAGAAGAAGCAGAAGAGGATAATTGTATACTGTAAATTGTAATGTCAATATTGGCTAAAGAAATCATTTGAATCTGAGTCATACCCCCCCCCCCCCTCCCCACTCCCCTCCCCTCCCCACGTCCTATATCCTATATCCTTATTCCCGACTTCCCCACCTTCCCTCTCTCCACTGCCATCCCCTCCCTTCTCCTCCCTTCTTTTCCCCCTTTCCCTTCTCCATACACTCCATACACTCCCTCCTCCTCCTCCCTTCCTTTCCTCCCCCCCCCCTTATCCAACTCTCCTCCTCCCTTCCTTTCTCCTCCCCCTTCCTCTATCCCACTCACCACCTACCCTCCTACCCTCCTATCCTCCCTCCTCTTCCCATCTTTTGCGGAGGAGGAGGAGGAGGAGGAGGAGAAGGAGAAGGAGGAGGAGGAGGAGGGAGGAGGAGGAGGAAAGAGGAGGAAGGAGAGGAAGAAGATGAAGAGGAGGAGGGAGGAGGAGGTGGGAGGATGGAGGAGGAGGAGGAGGAGGAAGAGGAAGAGGAGGAGGAGGGAGGAGGATGTAGGCTTACTCACGAACAACAGTTGATGGACAGAAACGATCATTGTCTTGAATAATTAATGTGGACAGCGAGGTGGATGGTGGTGGAGGAGGAGGGAGGAGGAGGGAGGGAGAGAGGGAGGGAGGGGAGAGAGGGAGGGAGGGAAGAGGGAAGGGGAGGGAGGAAGGAGGAGGGAGGAGGAGGGAGGGAGAGAAGGTGGGAGGAAGAGAGGGAGGGAGGGAAAGAGGGGAAGGGGACGAGGAGGAGGACGGTGAAGGAGGAGGAGGGAGGGAGAGAGGGAGGGAGGAAGAGAGGGAGGGAGGGAAAGAGGGAAGGGGACGAGGAAGGAGGACGGTGAAGGAGGAGGAGGGAGGGAGAGAGGGAGGGGAGGAGAGAGGAGGGTGGGAAAGAGGGAAGGGGGAGGAGGAGGAGGATGGTGAAGGAGGAGGAGGGAGGGAAGAGGATGGGAGGGAGAGAAGGAGGGAGGGAAAGAGGGAAGGGAGGGAGGAGGGAGGAGGAAGGAAGGAGGGAGGAGGAGGAGGGAAGGAGGAGGAGTGAGGAGGAGGAGGGAAGGAGGAAGGAGGGAGGAGGAAGGAGGAGGGAGGGAGGAGGACGAGGACGGTGAAGGAGGAAGGGGAGGAAGAGAAGAAGAAGAAGAAGAGGAGGAACAAAAGAAAGAGAAAGAAGAAGAATATGAGGAGAAGAAGAAGAAGAAGAAGGAAAAGGAGGAAATGGAAAGAGAAATGAGGTGAGAAGATGTGAATATTAGGAGAAAAGGAAGCAACGAGAGAGAAGGATAAGAGGGACTGATTTTTAGACATTTATCTATCAGATATTAATTGATAGATAAATGATTAGTATACTGAAGTACACCAGAGGCTATAGTTAATTGCTAGTCATAGAAGTTCCTGAAATTGAATTATTATCACTATCAGTTATTACTATTATCGCCTATTATTGCTGTTATTAACATCATCATCATCATTATTATCATCATCATCATTATTATCATCATCACCATCAATATTATCATCATCATTATTATCATCATAATCATCATTATTATCATTATCATCATCATCATCATCATCATCATTATTATCATCATCATCATTATTATCATCATCATCATTATTATCATCATCATCATCATTATTATCATCATCGTCATCATTATTATCATCATCGTCATCATTATTATCATCATCACCATCATTATCATCATTATCGTCATTATCATTGATTAATTAATTCATTCATATTTTGTCCAGACCAACTTTAATAATAATAATAATCAAGAACGAGGATTGAGAGGAAAATGAATAAAAGGAGATAGAATAGGAAGGAAAAGCATAATAGATGATAAAGGAAGAGGAGGAAAAAGAATAAAGATAAAATAAAAACAAATAGATAGATAAATAGAATAAGTGAATAAACAAAAAATAGATAAATAGATAGATAAATAAATTGATTAATAGATAAAAATAAATAGATAAATAAATAAAAAGGTAATGCTAATAGGCATAATGATGATGATTTTGATAAGAGTAGAGATGATGATGATAATTTAAATGATGATACTAATGATTATGGTGATCATTAAAGTGATGATAATGAAATAAACAAAGATAATGATACTAATAATCGTAATGATGATGATAATGGCAAAAATAATGATAATAGTAATGATAATAGTGATGATGATAATAATGTTGATAAATGAAAAAGATGATACTGATGAATGAAAAAAAAAAATGATAGTAGCAAAATAATGATAATAACAAAATAGTAATGATAATCATAATAATGAAACAGAATGAAGTGGCGAAGGAGGAAATGAGGAAAAGGAGAATAAGAAAATAAGAAAGATAAGAAAGAGGGAGAGGATGATGGTGATGAGGAGGAGTAAAAAGCGTAAAAGAAGGAGAAAGAGGAGAAACAGGATGATGATGATAAGGAGGAGGAGGAGTAAGAGGAAGACGAAATAAAGATGAGGATGAAAAGCAGAATTAAAAGGAGGAGGAGGGAGAAGGAAGATATAGAGGAGGAAGAGGAGGATGAGGAGAAGGAAGATATGATGGAGGAGAAGGAGGAGGAGGAAGAGGAAGAAAACAAAGAAGAAGAAGAAGAGGAAGAGGAAGAAGAAAAAGAGGAACAAGAACAAGAAGAAGAGTAAGAAAACAAAGAAGAAGAAGAAGGAGAGGAAGAGGAAGAAGAAGAAAAAAAAGGAACAAGAAGAAGAAGAAGAGGAAGAAAACAAAGAAGAAGAAGAAGAGGAAGAGGAAGAAGAAGAAAAAGAGGAACAAGAAGAAGAAGAAGAGTAAGAAAACAAAGAAGAAAAATAAGGAGAGGAAGAGGAAGAAGAAAAAAAAAGGAACAAGAAGAAGAAGAAGAGGAAGAAAACAAAGAAGAAGAAGAAGAGGAAGAGGAAGAAGAAGAAAAAGAGGAACAAGAAGAAGAGTAAGAAAACAAAGAAGAAGAGGAAGAGGAAGAAGAAGAAGAGGAAGGAAACAAAGAAGAAGAAGAAGAGTAAGAAAACAAAGAAGAAGAGGAAGAGGAAGAAGAAGAAGAGGAAGAAAACAAAGAAGAAGAAGAAGAAGAAAACAAAGAAGAAGAGAAGAGGAAAAAAACAAAGAAGAGGAAGAGGAAGAGGAAGAGGAGGCAGCGTCGGTGGCCCCATTCCAACGGGACGTGTAGCGCCTGTCCTCATCTGACTGACAAGGCCGCCACGGAGCTGATCCCGAGCGCGTTGTCACCTGCGCGAAATGATTCTGTTTCTGCACAAAGATGATTCGCGCGCGGGGGGTTGGTCCCAAATCAGCTGCTGATCCCGAAGCCACTGTATTTTGCGCGAAATGATTTTGTCGTTTCTGCACAAAGACTGTTCGTAGCGCGGGGTTGGTCCCAAATCAGCTGCTGATCCCGAAGCCACTGTATTTTGCGCGAAATGATTTTGTCGTTTCTGCACAAAGACTGTTCGTAGCGCGGGGTTGGTCCCAAAACAGCTACGGTGGATTTAACTTCGTTGAAACTTCGTTGTGCTTTGTGCAATAGCTATTAAGCGAGTGCCATTTCAGGGAGGAGGAATACGGGGAAGTACCTTTGAAGAGAGGAAGAGGGGGAGGGAAAGGGAGAGAGGGAGGAGGGGGAGGGAGAGGGAGAGAGGGAAAGGGAGAGAGGGGGAAAGGAGAGAGGGGGAAAGGAGAGAGGAGGGGGAGAGGGAGGGAGGGAAGGATTGGGAGAGGGAGAAAGAGGAGAAAGAGAAAAGGAGAAAGAGGAGAAAGAGAAAAGGAGAAAGAGGAGAAAGAGAAAAGGAGAAAGAGAGAGAGAGAGAGAGCGATATAGATAGATAGAGATAGAGAAAGAGAAAGAGAGAGAGAGGGAGAGAGAGAGAGAGAGCGAGAGAGAGAGAGAGAGAGAGAGAGAGAGAGAGAGAGAGAGAGAGAGAGAGAGAGAGAGAGAGAGAGAGAGAGAGAGAGAGAGAGAGAGAGCGATAGAGATAGATATAGATATAGATATAGATAGAGATAGAGAAAGAGAAAGAGAAGGAGAAGGAAGAAGGAGAAGGAGAAGGAGAAAGAGAAAGAGAGAAAGAGAAAGAGAGAGAAAGAGAAAGAGAAAGAGAAAGAGAAGGAGAAGGAGAAGGAGAAGGAGAAGGAGAAGGAGAAGGAGAAGGAGAAGGAGAAGGAGAAGGAGAAGGAGAAGGAGAAGGAGAAAGAGAGAAAGAAAGAAAGAGAAAGAAAAGAGAAAGAGAGAGAGAGATGTGATATACAAACAGACAGATAGATAGGTGTAGAAGAGTATGAATGAGAATATATATCTTCACAAGAGATGTATTTGACCGGTTTCGAATATATCTTCGTCAGAAATATGTCTACAAGTCGAAGCCGGTCAAATGCATCTCTTGTATTGTGAAGATATTCATTCTCATCCATACCGTTTCTACAATTGTTAGCATGAATACGGTTCAGATAGATAGGCAGACAGACAGATAGATAGGTAGGCACATACATACAAACACACACACACGCACACACACACACACACACACACACACACACACACACACACACACACACACACACACACACACACACACACACACACACACACACACACACACACACACACACACACACACACACACACACACATGAAAGTGGATACTCCTTCACAAAGATACAGAAATGTTCAAACACAAAGAAAAACACATCTTATTTTAATTTTTCATATGTATACCTACACTTACGCATAACCATGCACACACACACACACACACACACACACACACACACACACACACACACACACACACACACACACACACACACACACACACACACACACACACACACACACGCACACACACACACACACGGATATACACGTGCACAATTACTCTCATAAATACACAAGTGCTGAGATAAGTAATTAGAGAGATTGACATAAATATAGCGAGATAAATATGTGAACAGGGAAAGAGGTGGATAAAGAGGAGAAAGAGATAGAGAAAGAGATAATTGCTGATATCTTATCCCCTTCCGTGACCTTCATGTCATTTTTTTCTCTCCTCTTTCTTTCTCTTTCTGTTTCGTGCTTTCTCTTTCTCTCTATCTATTTATATTTTGTGTTATCTCTTTCTTTTTGTCTCTCTTTCTTTGCCATCTCTTTCTCTCATCTTCCTTTCTCTTTGTGTTTCGTGTTATATCTTTCTCTTTTTTATACCTTTCATTTTCTTTCCTGTTATCTCTCTCTCTCTTTATATCTCGCATTTTCTCTTTCTCTCTTCTTTCTTTCTAATTCTTGTAATCCTTTATTCTCGTCTTTTTCTTTCGATTGCGTATTATTTCAATTTTTTTCATTTTTTTCTTTCGGCTCAAACAATTTCCTTTGGTTCTGTTTGCTTGAATCTTTTCCTTTCCTTTTCGTTTCCTTTTTCTTCTTTTCTGTTAACTCCTTTCTTTGTTTTTCTATTCTCTTTGTTTTCTCAATTATCTTTCTTCCTTTATACGTTCTTAATCGCATAATCCGCCTTTTATGGTCATCCTTTCCATTTTTCTTTCATGATTATCTGTTATCCTTTCCGTTTCTTTCCATCATCCTTTCTTCCGTTCGCCTTCTTCTTCATCATCATCTTTTCGTCTCGCTTTTTCTCTTTCTCTTCCTCCCTCGTTCATCATCAAGTCCCTTCCTCCCTTCCATCATCCCGTCCTCCTTCAGTGGTCATTTCTTTTTCTCTCCTCTCATCTTTATCCGTTCTTTTTCTATTCCACCTTCCCTCTTTTCCCCTTTATTCTCTTGTCTCCCGCTTCCCCTTTCTCATATCCTTTAAGCTTCAACCACTGTCATCCAAATGTCTCGGGGTTGAAGTCTACGGGGTTTGCACATCGCATTTCACTTACACAATGTGCAGAAAACTATGTAACTATTTTTCATATGATGTTCTAAGAAGATATGTTGATGTTTCATATGATGTTCTTAGAAGATATATTGATGTTGTATCTTAAATATGGATTGTAGTATTACATAAACACATTACAAGTGTAACAATGCCTTTCAACGTCAATCTATGTCGGCTTGGTAGATGGGTAGATAAGGAACTGTGCAGTAGTTCTTTTCTTTCAACTGATGTAGTACCGATTATGATAATGTTATAGCTTAAATATCTTGCTGATTGCATTTTCCTTTGTCTTTATCAATGTTCCTTTCATATCTGATAAGCATATCTAGTGTTGTTATCTTTCTCTTTGTATCTCTATTCGTGTATCTTTTTATATTAAAAGGTTGTCGATAACTTTTGTCTAAAATGAGGATAATCACAATAAAACACGATTAAAAGCTACATATACTTACACACAAACAAACAAACACGTACATACATACACAGGAAATGCAGTGAGATGCACAAACATACACAGTAAATGGTTTGAGACGCACACACATACACAGTAAATGATTTGAGACGCACACACATACACAGTAAATGGTTTGAGACGCACACATACACAGTAAATGCTTTGAGAAACACAGTATGCTAATCTTGATGAAAGAGATAAAAGCACAACCAGTAAGGGGATGGCAAAGTCAGGCACAGGGTGAAAAAACAACAACATGCATGCACGCAAAAGACTTATGCAAATTCACACACGCACACACTCATGCACAGGATACACTTACATGCACATATACTCGCAAACACACACATATTCACACATAGGCAGACAAACACAGAGATCCAGATTAACGCACACAGGCACACACACGTAGACTCATGCACAGCATACACATACATGCACATATACTCGCAAACACACACATATTCACACATAGGTAGACAAACACAGAGATCCAGATTAACGCACACAGGCACACACACATAGACGCAAAGACACACATAGTCACACATGCTTAGACACATACAAGTATATGTATGCGGACGCGAGCATAGAAGATAATAAAATTTCTGTGTGACTCTTTCTTTCTCTCTCCCTCCCTTCCTTCCTCCCGTCCTCCTCCCCTCCCGTTATATCTCCTTTGGAAAGGAAGAGAGTGAGAGAGAGAGAGAGAGAGAGAGAGAGAGAGAGAGAGAGAGAGAGAGAGAGAGAGAGAGAGAGAGAGAGAGAGAGAGAGAGAGAGAGAGAGAGAGAGAGAGAGAAAATCCCTTCCTCTCTCTCTTTCTCCGTCCTTCTCCCTCCCCTTTTCTCTCTCTCCCTTCACAAAAAAGACGCACAAAGACACATGCACAAACACATACATAAAAACAAGAAAATATACAGACAACTAGAGCGGTAAACGGATAAATAGTGAGGCAGGTAGACAGTTGAAAAGAGAGCCATAAATAGAAAATTATATAGGTAAATGGACAGACATATAGATATGAGTAAACACACATACGCGCACATACACATAAAAAAAACAACATATATATATAATAATAATAAATATATATATATATATATATATTATATATATATATATATATTATAATTTATATTAAAATTTTATAATTTATATATATATATATATATATATATATATATATATTTTATATGTTTTTTATATACATATGCGTACACACACCGTACACACACACACACACACACACAACACACAACACACACACACAAAAAAATTTTATATATATATATATATATATATATATATATATATATATATATATATATATAAAAAAGAGGAGAGGGGGGAGGGAAGAGAGAGAGAGAGAGAGAGAGAGAGAGAGAGAGAGAGAGAGAGAGAGAGAGAGAGAGAGAGAGAGAGAGACTAAAACTAAGGGATATTTCGCAGTTCGTGACACCTGACATAACCCTAAATTAGCCAATACATTCCCTTCTCAGCCACTATATTAAAATCAAAATCGATAAAAAAAAAATGTACAAAAATGCTCCTAAATTACTTTAAAAATGAATCGGCAACGTAATCATCGTACCTCTGGCAGGTCATCGTGACGTCATAGCTTGGGAGCCAATGAGATGGCATTAATTCAGTCCACGATGAGGTGTCGTTAGGACCTCATGATTACCTCCTAATGACTCCATCGCGGCTTCTTGACCTATTAAGACTAAGCTAGGTCAGGAGAGGTCATTGTTATAGGATGACTTATTCAGAAAAGATAGATTGCTGCCAAGGTCTAAATTCCTATCAAAACTGTCTTCGGGTGTTTCTTAAAGCCCTATCTATCGAACCGTCTATCTATCTGCCTGTTTGTTTATACGACCACCAATCTCTCTATAAGATAGAAATAATTATCTATTTTTGTGTCGGTGAATGTACATATGCATGTGAACGTGTATTTATTTTTGTAAGTATGAAAGATGTATGTATATATCCGAGTAAATAACTATCGATTTGTCTGCCTACAACACATATTCACACACACACACATACACAAAGACACAAACACATACAGATACACAAACACCCATACACAAATGAAATTCATTCTGACTTTAAAAATGGAGAATAAAAAAAAATGGAGAACCCAATTCATCTGTGTCCCACTGAGGGCAGAGGAGGGCGTTGTTGCTGTGTCGCCTGGATAAAGCGTATTTATAGATATGTTGAGACAAACGCTTCGTGAGACTGACGAACTGCCTCACAAAAGTACTGCTTATCACAGGAGGTACGAGGAACAACCCACATTCGAGGCAGAGGGCGGGCAGGTGCGGACCAGATTGTGACGGACACTATTTACCTGGCGAAAGATAAGAGTTGAAAGGGTGAAGAGGGTGACGGAGGGAGTCGATCTCCTCAGGGCAGGGCAGGCTGAGGACGGCAGGTGAGGCGTCCCTTTAAGAGAGGAGGAGTGGTAGGAGGTCCGCCGCGCCCTGGATAACGGCCAGTTTGGATTACGAACGACGCAGGAAATCGATCTGTCCATCTAGGTGCGGAGGGCGCGGAGGAAACACGGGGGTAAAAACTCTCGCCCCGGAGTGGAGGGAGGAAGTTATGGACACCCCCTGTGCATAGGTTTCCAAAAGGAAAAAAGGGTGGTCCAGAGCGAGAACCAAGTGTCCAGGGGGGAGCGGTTAAAACCCCCGTTGGGGAAAAGAAAAAAGGGGAAAAAGGGAAGGAGAGAGAGAGAGAGACAGAGAGAGAGAGAGAGAGAGGGGGGGTTCAGCCGCGTCAGGAAATCCGAGAACAGCGCAGGGGCTTGAGGCCAGAGAGCAAAGACGTCGTCGACATACCTCGGCCAAACCGAAGGACAAAGAAGGGGCGAAGAGAGAAGCTCAGACCCAAAATACCCCATGAAAGAGGAGAGCCCAAGGCGACATCGAAATTCTGAGAGGAGAAGCGACCCTCAAAGGAAAGGGAAATGGACTCCGCAAGCAGACGAATCATCTGGAGGAAGGTGCAGATGGGCAGAGGGAGACGAGGATCCACGGCGGGGAGCTTCCGCCGAAGGAGAGCAGACCCAACCCTTTTAAAATATAATATATAAAAAAATTTAATAAAAATAAATGTATTTTGTATGTATATAAAAAACACACACACACACACACACACACACACACACACACACACACACACACACACAAATATATATATATATA
>NC_091552.1:50052446-50054946 GCF_042767895.1 Penaeus vannamei
TATATGTATATTTACATGACATCATAAAATCATTCCATTGTTTAAATACCAGACAATTTTATTGCAGAAAATATATTTGTTGTTAATACAGTGAATACGAACTTAAATTCCATAGACTCTATAATTTATTAAATAAACAAATCTATTGAATAAACTCCACAATCATTCAGCATTAATAAATTCTTCATCTTTTTCATTAATTTTTGTAGGATAAACAAAACACATTTATGTAAAACAATTCTTTATTTGATTTCAAGTCATCATCAATGAAAGTATTAATAAAAGCAGGCCTACAGTTAAAACAAGAGGAAGCATAAAACATACAAAAACAAACAAACCAAAAACAAACAGTAAGTGACGTTTCATAATAGTAAACAAACAGACGATAAATCACGTACACAACGCCATCTATTGTGCAGATATTACACTATCCACCAACCGTTGGGGATCACAGGCTTTTGCTATGCATTCCTATCTTTCGTATATAGTTCAAGGGAGTGACGTCATCTAGGCTCCTCCCTCTTAAGTTTGAATTGTCCAATGACGAGTTAGCAATCTTTTTTTCTCTCTAATTCTCGTTTTGTTGTTGTTTTGTGCACTGTTGGGGAAAATATGACATTCTCAGGTAAAATTAAACTTTTTTAAGCAGTTCAAAAAGTGTGGGTTAAATTTATTGAAGTCCCACTCCCCCCCCCTTAAAAATGGTAAGGAAATAGATAAATAAATAACACACGGAAATTGGGTTCATTTGGGGTACTTCGTTCTACACATTTCCGTTGTTATTTTTTCACTTCATTGGGTTTTATAACTTTTATCTCTCTCTCCCTCTCTCTCTCTCTCTCTCTCTCTCTCTCTCTCTCTCTCTCTCTCTCTCTCTCTCTCTCTCTCTCTCTCTCCCTCCCTCCCTCCCTCCCTCCTCCCTCCCTCCCTCCCTTCCCTTCCTCCCTCCCTCCCTCCCTCCTCCTCCTTCCCTCCCTCCTCCTCTCTTCTCCTCCCTCCCTCCCTCCTCCCTCCCTCTCCCTCCCTTTCTCCTCCCTCTCCCTCCCTCCCTGCCTCTCTCTCTCTCCCTCCCTCCCTCCCTCTCCCTCCCTCCCTCCTTCCCTCCCTCCCTCCCTCCCTCCCTCCCTCTCTCCCTCCCTCCCTCCCTCTCCCTTGGTAATTACAAACCTGCTTTTAATGCATGAACGTGAAACAGATATTTTCTTCATAGAGCGGAAAGCGAACTCAGGAAAAGCGGGAGAATGGAGAGAAGAATAGACATGAAGAGAAAGGAAGAGAAGAGGAGAAGGGAAGATGTGAAGAGAAGAGGAGAAGGGAAGATGTGAAGAGAAGAGGAGAAGGGAAGATGTGAAGAGAAGGAGAGACAAGAAGAGGAAATACAGGAGGAGAAGAATAGACATGAAGAGAAAGGAAGAGAGGAAGAGAAGGAGAGACATGAAGAGAAAGGAAGAGAGGAAGAGAAGGAGAGACATGAAGAGAAAGGAAGAGAGGAAGAGAAGAAGAGGCATGAAGAGAAAGGAAGAGAAGAGGAGAAGGGAAGATGTGAAAAGAAAGGAAGAGAAGGAAAGACAAGAAGAGGGAAAACAGGAGGAGAAGGGTAGATATGAAGAGAAATAGAGGAAGAGAAGAAGAGACATGAAGAGAAAAGAAGAGAGGAGGAGAAGGGAAGATGTGAAGAGAAAGAAAGAAAGGAAGAGAAGGAGAGACAAGAAGAGGAAAAACAGGAGGAGAAGGGAAGATATGAAGAGGAAGAAAGGAAGAGAAGGGAAGACATGAAGAGAAAAAGAGGAAGAGAAGGAGAGACATGAAGAAAAAAAGAGAGAGGAAGAGAAGGAAAGACAGGAAGAGAAAGGAAGAGAGGAAGAGAAGGAGAGACATGAAGAGACAAGAAGAGGAAAAACAGGAGGAGAAGGGAAGATGTGAAGAGAAAGAAAGACAGGAAGAGAAGAGAAGACAGGAAGTGAAGGAGAGACATGAAGAGAAAAGAAGAGAGGAGGAGAAGGGAAGATGTGAAGAGAAAGAAAGAAAGGAAGAGGAAAAACAGGAGGAGAAGGGAAGATATGAAGAGGAAGAAAGACAGAAAGAGAAAGAAAAGAGAAGGGAAGAAGTGAAGAGAAAGAAAAACAGGAAGACAGTTTACTCACTTCCCAAAATATTGGTAGGTAATGCATGCACATGCGTATATAATCACGCATACATACGCATGCTCTCTCTCTCTTTCTCCCTCTCTCTCTCTCTGTCTCTCACTCTCTCTGTCTCTCACTCTCTCTGTCTCTCACTCTCTCTCTCTCTCTCTCTCTCTCTCTCTCTCTCTCTCTCTCTCTCTCTCTCTCTCCTTCTCTCGCTCTCTCTCTCTCTCTTCTCTTCTCTCTCTCTCTCTCTCTCTCTCTCTCTCTCTCTCTCTCTCTCTCTCTCTCTCTCTCTCACTCATCTCTCTCCCGCTCTCTCTCTCTCTCTCTCTCTCTTTTCTCTCTCTCACTCTCTCTCTCTCTCTCTCTCT
>NC_091552.1:50082779-50092779 GCF_042767895.1 Penaeus vannamei
TGGGATAGAGTACATTATATATGGGTATGTTCCGTGCTTATACATGAGGGTATACATGGGTTTAAAGGCGTAAATATGCAAATTTGTACATATGGTGTATATATTCATGCATGAATGTGTACATTTACATGTGTATATAAGCATGTATATATGTGTATGTGTATATAGGTATGTATAATGTGCGTGTTTATGTGTATGCGTGGGTGAATGTATAGGTAGACATATGTAGGTATTTATATGTGTATACGTAAAGGTATACGTATATAGGTGTGTGCAGGATGTAGGAAGGTGGATAAATAATTAAGTATATGTATGTATGTAAGTACGTATGTATGTACGTAGAGGTAGTTATATGTAAAGCAAGTACAGATATATACACATATGTAAAGGGGGGGGGGGCACTAGTGTCTGCTGCAAATGTATGTGCTCATATACGGATGCGTGAGCACATGCAGAGATAGATACATGCGTATGTATAATGATAGGTAGGTTTGCGAGGTATGCAAAAAGGGGTGTTTACATATACACGGGTGAGTATACACTCATGTATACTCACTCACAATAACATATAACAAGCGCATAAACGGACAGGCGATGTGAACATATAACTAGGTCAGACTATGATGGACATGTATGTAGTTATTTATAACGTAAGAATAAGTATCCATATCCATAAGCATAGATACAAGAATAAATGTGTATGCTTGCATATGCATATGCGTGGGAATGAGCATAGGCGTAGTACTTAGAGCATGTGCGGGAATGAATATGTCTGCATCAGGTGCACATACGCACAAATTAAGTTCATAAATAAAATAAAATAAAACATATATGCACTTCTGATAATTAAGCCCAGCTCACGGGAGTAGTGAGCAGGCCGTGCATTGCCGCTCCTAAGTCCACTCCAGGTAGGACCAAACCTGCTGGGGGGGACTTATCAATGGCATTCCGGCTAAATTACTCCCCTCCCACCAAGATACACTTAAGCCAGTAGGTGGGAGGTAAATCGGCTGTCCACCTCCATGAACAAACGCATCCAGCCATGGCCCCCTTTCCCCGGAGGCGAAGGAGCCCCTGGTTACGGCGGCGATCAGGATCGCTCCGGAGCAGGGGGTGCTAAAAATATCCGGGTAAAGACAGGCCGCCCCACGTTGATGAACCTTTGCACATACAATATAAGGACCATGAGAACTGAATCCGACTTACTAGCTTTACTAGAGGAACTCTCTTCCATTAAATGGGATGTAGTAGGACTCTGCGAAGTTAGAAGACTAGGCGAAGAGCAGAAGTTAATAAATGAGGGACACGTGCTCTATTGGAGAGGAAAACCTCTGGGTAGCAAACAGGAATTAGGGGTAGGATTCTTAATACACAAACGCTTAGAAAAGAACATTGTAGAATTCTATAGTGTCAGCGAAAGAGTGGCTTCTGTAACAATAAAACTAAACACTAGGTACAACTTAAAAATTATTCAAGTCTATGCTCCAACCTGCAGCCACAGTGATGAAGAAATAGAGAGCTTCTATGAAGATGTTCACTTAGCCAGCGAGAGAACAAAATCCCATTTCACAATAATTATGGGGGATTTTAATGCCAAAATAGGTAAAAAGACAGAGGGCGAAACCGCAGTAGGGAACCATGGAATAGGCACTAGGAACGAGAGGGGACAAATGCTAGTCGAATTTGCGGAGGCTCGATCACTCAGTATCATGAATACATTCTTCGAAAAAAGACTAGAACGGAAGTGGACATGGAAGTCGCCTTCTGACGTCAAAAACGAAATTGACTTCATAATTTCAAATAGGCGCGATATAATAAAAAATGTAGAGGTTATAAATAAAGTAAATGTAGGCAGCGACCATAGAATGGTGAGAGGCGAAATTAAAATACATCTCAGAAGGGAAAGGAACAAACTAATGAGTAAACCACAGCCAAACTTGGCTAACTTGAGGATCAGAGCAACAGAATTTAGCCTAAACATCCAAAACAGATATTCACTCCTCCGCGACGAAGATCTCAACATCGACCAAATCAATAAACAGTTCAATGACATAATAAAAGAAGCTGCACTTGAAGTAGGCGGAAAGAACGACAATCGAAGCTCCAGCAAGCTCTCGGTAGAAACTAAACAGCTTATGCAAAAACGTAGAGACATGAAAGTATCGTCAAATAGGGACAAGATAGAATTGGTTGAACTAACAAAGACCATAAATAAAAAGAAGAGGGAAGATGTACGGAAATTCAATACTCAAATAATAAATGAAGCAGTGATTTCAGGTACCAGCATGAAAGCAGCTAAAAGAAGACTAGGAATAGGGAGAAATCAAATGTATGCAATTAAGAAACCAGACGGAGAAGTAACACATAACAAGAATGAAATCATCAAAGTAGTGGAAGACTTTTACAGGGATCTATACAACTCAAACGAACAGCCACAAATAGAAGCAAACGCGGTAACTAGCGACGTACCTAATATCACAAAAGAAGAAATAAAAAGAGCACTTAAAGGCATGAAGAGAGGGAAAACACCAGGCGAAGACGGAATTAGTATAGACCTCATATTAGATGCAGGAGACATCGCAACAGTGAAACTAGCCAATCTTTTTAACAAATGTCTTCTCAGCGGAAAAACTCCGAAAGCCTGGAAAAATGCAACAATTATCTTGTTACACAAAAAAGGCGATAAAAAGGATTTAAGAAATTACCGACCCATAAGCCTCCTTTCGGTTACTTACAAACTGTTCACAAAAGTCATTACAGCTCGCATCTCTGACAGTCTGGATTCCAGCCAGCCTAAAGAACAGGCAGGCTTCCGCAGCGGATTCTCAACAACAGATCACATCCACACGCTCACACAAATAAGAGAAAAAGTAAACGAATATAGGAAACCCCTGTGTATGGCATTCATCGATTATGAAAAGGCATTTGACTCTGTACAAATACCAGCAGTATTAGGTGCTATTCAACAACAGGGAGTTGAGGAGGTATATTGTAATATCTTGGAAGATATATACAAAGATGGGACAGCAACCATCAAACTCCACACAGAAACCGATAAAATACCAATTAAAAAAGGCGTTAGACAGGGCGACACCATCTCACCAAAGCTGTTTACAGCCTGCCTCGAGGAAATATTCAAGAAACTAGAATGGGAAGGGAAGGGTATCAAAATAGGAGACGAACACCTAAACAACCTAAGATTTGCAGACGACATTGTTCTCCTTAGTGAATCAGCTGATGAACTGCAGCAATTAATAAACGATCTGAATAGAGAAAGCCTAAAAGTCGGACTTAAGATGAACAAGAAAAAGACTAAGGTTATGTTCAACAGCAGAGTCCCACTCAAACAAATACATGTACAAGGCGAAGCACTAGAGGTAGTAGACAGGTATATATACCTAGGACAACTCGTGCAGACAGGCACATCAAGTGAACAGGAAATAAAGCGACGAATCAGTCTAGGCTGGAGTGCCTTCGGCAGGCACAGTAGCACACTAAGAGGTTCCTTGCCATTGTGCTTAAAAAGAAAAGTCTTTAATCAATGCGTCCTCCCAGTTATGACCTATGGGTCAGAAACCTGGACTACAACCAGGTTACTGGAGAGGAAACTAATAAGCGCCCAGAGAGGGATGGAAAGATCGATGATGGGAATTAGCCTGAGAGATCGGAAGAGGGCGACGTGGATCAGAGAACAGACAAAGGTAGAAGATATACTCAAGAGCATTAAAAAGAAGAAATGGCAATGGGCAGGGCATGTATGTCGGAGACAAGACGACAGATGGACAAAGAAAGTAACAGACTGGACTATAAATAACTTAAGGAGGCCAAGAGCCAGACCAATGACACGATGGCGCGACGAAATAGCGAAATTTGGGGGCCAAGACTGGAAACAAACATCGCAAGACAGGGAAACCTGGAAAAGAATGGGAGAGGCCTACGTCCTGCAGTGGATTGACTCAGGCTGATGATGATGATGATGATGATGATGATGATATATATATATATATATATATATATATATATATATATATATATATATATATATATATATATATATATATATATATACACGCACACACACAGGGTTGCAAAACGAGGCTTGGCTTTTGATATGGGGAAAGGCGCTGTATATTGGGCGTCTGTGGAGTGGGCAGATTGGGACACCGACTGACTTCGCGCATGACATCCGTAAGGAAAAGCGAGTATGGAAGAAGGCTACAATGCTTTATGGAGACGTCGGTGGACCGATGCATCACTTTAACGAAGTAATAAATTATAAACTTTTCGTCTAACTTCGCCAAGATAAACAAGTAAAGTTTGTTTAAAGTTTCCTTGAGACAAGCTAGTTTAGTCGCTTGTTTGTTTTTTGGTGAATGTGGGAGAAAACTTTCCTTCTTGTCGATTCAGGGGCTGTCTACTTGTCACTTGTCTGAGCTGCACTCAAGGCAGAACAGCAGCGGTCGTGATGTGTTCTTAGTTCTCTTTTACAGTTCTTGATCAATATATTTCATGTATTACCCATCACGTGCATATGATCTATATTCCATATTCCTATTTTTTCTCATGAAATATATTGTTTGTTGACTTTTGATGCAATGCATGATTGTGAATGAAAACGGCAACAGTAATAACAAGAGCGAGAACAACAGTAATGATAACAATGATGATTATAATAAAGATGATAACAAAGTAATAATAATAAAATAAGAAAATAAAAGTAATGCTAATAATAGTATTTATAGTGATAATAATAATAATAACAATAATAATAGCAACAACAACAATAATAATAAAAATAATGATAATAATAATAATAATAATAACAATAACAATAACAATAATAATAACAAAGACAATAATGATAATAATAATAATAATAATAATGATGATGATTAGTAATGATGATAGTGATGATAATAATAATAGTAATAATAATAAGGGTAATAATAATGATAACAACAACAACAATAACAATAATAACAACACTAATAATGATAATAATCATAATAATAAAAATGATAATAATCATAATAATAAAAATGATAATAATCATAATAACAAAAAAAAAAAAAAAAAATAATTGTAATATCACTATTATTATTATCAATATAAACGATAATAATAATAACAACAACAATAATAGTAATAATAATAATAAAAATGATAATAGAAATACTATCATTGATGATAACGGTGATAATGATAATGATAACAGCACTGATGATAATTAATATAGTAATCATAACAACAATAACAGTGATGATAATGTTAATGATAATGATAATGACAACAACAAAAATGATAATAATAGTAATGCTAATAATGATAATGATAATAACAACAGCAACATCAACAATAACACTTACTACTACTACTACTAATGATAATATTGACAATGATAATAATAACAACAACAACAACATCTGCTACTACTACTACTACTACTGATGCTGCTACTGATGATACTACATTACAGTGAATAATTTCAATCAAAATAACTAAACACGACCATTAAACACGGGCAACGATACTCCCCAGAGGTACGACCATGACGACAGTATAAAGTTCCTAGATATCTGAACCGGGTTAAACAACGTCCCAAGTAACCTGAAGAATTTTCTTGCCAGAATACCGTGACGAGAATTTATGGGTTCCTTGCGACTTTCGAACGACTTCCTAAATGATGTTCAAGAAAGCGAGGAAGGAGACGCGGATTATGTTATGTAATTGAACGGAAATTGTAACAGTGATTTTTATATCATTTAACGTCTTGCATGGCAATGACTGCGAAATAGTCATTATGCTCTCATGTCAGACTTTAGAATAAAAAGGTAAACAGACATGACTCACGGAGGCACTGAGGTGAGGGCAGCGGCGGGGTCGGCGTGCCCAGCGAGGTGATAATGGTTGATAAAGGTCACAAGGAAATTGATATTTGAGGTAGATCCGCCCTGATCTGCGACAGAACACAAGTGCGACCAATTCCAACTTCTCCGGCCAAAAATGTTGCCTCCAACCACTCGCAACGCTATAAATTTCGTTAAAAAGTTTCCATTCGGGATTTCATTGAGCAGAAAGTCGGCTTTTTCGTCGCAAGCTCAAGTTCTTTGATACTTCCGTTAGTCCTGATAATGTCTGCTTTGAAATTTTGTTGAAGCATTATTCTGTCTTCATTTTCCCCTTTCTGAATGATCTGATATCGAAAATTGTTTCACATCAGTCTAACGCAGTTTGAATTATGTATAACCAAGATTTTAGCAGTAGCAAATGCAATATACTCGTCCTTCATCGCAGCTGGTATAATGTACCGGCAGAGCGTGTCCTATCGCCTTTACCACGCTTTACATTCAAAGTGTGACACATTATACACAGTCAAAACTAATCATTCTTACATATTTTCATTTAGTGTTTTCGTTACTACTTTTTCAAATGGGTTAGACCTTCAACTTATCTAATTGAAGACACTGCAGGCTCATGATTATTATTTTCGCCATATTGAGTAAGTAATTTGGATCACACACACACATGAACATACACACACACAAACACGCACGCACAATGGGGTTTCAATAGAATATACGCGTTTAAGTGCTTTTTATATAGTGGCTGGGATTCTTTTATAACAATGGCGAATGCTGTGTTTCTGGTAAGTATAACTCAGTATAGAAGGCAAAGTTTGGAAACTTCAGAAACACCATATTTTTAAATTGTTTTCTTGTACTCAATCATCGTTTAGGGTCACGTGAATATATACGGGGGTATCTTATTATTAGGAATACAATAGTAACCCACAGATTTAATGCACCGTGTTGCCTATTCTCAGGCATTTGTTCAAACAACAAAGTGCGCCATTGACGGCGCAGACTGTCACCAATTTTCTCTCGTAATGTCCGACGAAAAGTTAATTCTAGCTGTCTGAAAACACCATATTTTGTCCTGTTTTATATGTTCAGTAAAACTAGAAAGATCGTAAGTCTATAGTAATGTATCTATGCCCATTGAAATTTAAATTAAAAAAGAGAACCGTCATGATTTCGAAAAGGGACACTGAGAATTTACAGAATAAAGGCTATTGCTCAGTTAAGGCATTATGGATATATATATGAACACGTGCATATATATATATATATATATATATATATATATATATATATATATATATATAAATATATATATATATATATATATATATATATATATATATATATATATATATATTTATATGGATATATATATGAACACGTGCATATATATATGTATATATATATATACATAAATATATATATATATATACATATATATACATATGTATATACGTATATATATATATATATATATATATATATATATATATGTATATGTATATATATGTATATATATATATATATTTATGTATATATATATATATACATATATATATATATATATATATATATATATATATATATATATATATATATACATATATATATATATTTATATATATGTACATATATATATATATATATATATATATATATATATATATATATATATATATATATATATATATATATATATATATATATCATCATCATCATCATCCGGAGCTAACGCCAACGGGGGCGCATAGCCGCGTCTACCTTCTGCTTCCACCTTTTGGGATCCCTCATGGCAAGTCGCCAGGCAGGGGCCCGGCCCATCTCGAGCTCTTCCCGACAGGTTTGATCGATCTGCCCAAGCCACGACCTCCTAGGTCGTCCCACAGGCCTCCTCCACCCAGGGTTGTCTCTTACAGACACAACCTGATGGGCAGGATCAGCCTGTGGAAAGCGAGCCAGGTGGCCATATAGCCTGAGTTGGCGATCCCGGATTGTGCAGGTAACAGGTCCTGTGCCAGTCTCACGGTGCAGCTGTTGGTTAGACACATGGTCCCGCCAACAGTACCCCATGATCCGGCGCAAGGACCTATTACAAAAGGCGTCAAGACGAGACTCCAGTGCACTGGATAATGTCCAGGTTTCACTACCGTAGAGCAAAACTGGCATTACCAGGGCCCTGAAAACCCATAGCTTGGTCCTTTGCACAGGTACCGGCATCTCCAAATACACTTGTTGAGAGAGTTCATGACCCCTGCTGCCAGGCCAATCCGTCTGCTGACTTCCTGGTCTGACAGCCCAGAGTTATGAACTGCACTACTAAGGTATGTAAAGCTCTCTGTGACTTCAATGTCCTCGCCGCAAGCACATACCGACTGAACAGGTTCTCCTAGCAATTCCCCAAAGTCCTGGACCTTGGTCTTGGTCCAGGAGACCTCTAGACCCAAGGGCTTCGCTTCATTACTAAATGCATAGAGGGCCACCACTAAGGTTTCCAAAGACTCAGATAGAATTGCAACATCATCGGCAAAATCAAGGTCTGTAACCTTAATATTACCTAGTGTTGCTCCACAATGACTTTGAACAGTAGCTCTGCCTAGTATCCAGTCCATGCAAGTGTTGAAAAGGGCTGGTGCAAGAACACAGCCTTGCCTCACTCCTGAACTGACAGGAAAGAAGCTCGACAGGCCCCCACCGCACTTTACAGCACTTTCAGTACCAGTATATAGGTTTGCTATTAGTTCAATAATCCTTGTTAGAATTCCTCTCAGTCTCAGGATCTCCCAGAGTGATTCTCGATGTACTGTATCGAACGCCTTCTTGAGGTTGATGTAGGCTGCAAGCAACCCATGTCCGAACTCACGACGGCGCTCTACAATGATTCGAAGCGCAAGGATACGGTCTATTGTGGACTTACCAGGAGTGAATTCGGATTGCTCTGGCCTCTGATGGCTTAGTAGATGGTCTCTGATATGCCTCAGAAGGATGCGGGCAAGAACCTTGCCTGGTTCACTGAGCAGTGTGATACCACGGTGATTGCTGCAGTCCCATCGGTCCCCCTTCCCCTTCCAGAGAGGGATGACCACACCCCTCAACAGGTCAGAGGGAACGGTACCGGACTGCCAAATGGCAGCCAGGACAGCATGCAATGCCTGTGCCATAGGTTCACCACCAGCCTTTAACAGTTCAGCTGGGATGCCGCAAATACCTGCTGCTTTACCACTCTTCAGCTTGGAGATCGCCTCCCTAACCTCAGCTAGGGAGGGAGGGTCCTCGCTAATGAGTGGGTCCGGCAGTGGAATCACGGCACTACCCACATCCAAGTTAACTGTTGGAGGGTCAACCTGATACAACTGCTCAAAGTATTCAGCCCAATGCTCCCTCACTGCAACAGGATCTGAGACGATCTGGCCACCCACTAAGCGAACTGCAGTCACCTGTGAAGAGGGCTTGGAGTTCAATTTTCTCAGGGCTTGGTATGCAGGACGAAGGTCATTTACTAAGAAATGGCCTTCAACCTCCTCAGCAAGATTCCTAATAAACTGTTCCTTGTCCCTTCTTAACAGAGACCGAGTTCTGCGCACCTGAGAATGGTGCAAATCCCGATCCCCTGCCAGACGAGCCGCACGGCAAGCATCAGTGGCTTCCAGTGTCTCCTGAGAGATTGAACTCTGTCTTGCTCTCGGGCGTTCTCCAATCGATTCTTAGGCTGCATCAAGCATTTCATGCTTGAAGGTGTCCCACAGAAGAACAGGGTCCGTCAGATTGTCAAGCGCTGTGAACTGATCAGAGATTGTCTCAGCAAACCTCCGAGCACACTCCCTCTCCTTCAGCCTGTCCAGATGAAACACTCTAGGGTGGTCATTGGGCCGCTGGGGAGTTTTGAAGTGTACCTGGAGGGTAGCCACAACCAATCTTGGTCAGTACCACAAAACTCAGCACTCCTGTACACCCTGCAGTTCTGGAGGATCCTCCAACGAGTGCTAACGAGAATGCGGTCGATCTCCTTGGTTGCATTACCCGCATCGCTGTACCATGTCTAAGATGTGGGTCTGGGCGCTGGTACCAAGAGCCAGAAATCCTCAATTTCTGGGATCTAGCAAAATCCCGGAAAAGGGAATTCTCGCTGCCGGTATCAACTC